>NW_022196904.1:52381154-52405078 GCF_008632895.1 Mastomys coucha | reverse complement strand
AGAAATCCACCTGCCTCTGCCTCCCAAGTGCTGGGATTAAAGGCGTGTGCCACCACCGCCCGGCTGTGATCTTGATTTTGTCAGAACTCCACAGAGTCAAGCTGTCTCTGTGATCCTGTGATTTTGGAATCCTGTGATCCTGGGCTTGTTAGATCACCTGGGAGTGGGGCTTTCTCTGTGTGTTGTGGGACTGGATGTAGATCCTGTGCCCAAGGTCTGCTCTGGACACCAGCCCAGACAGACCAAAGGGAATTGGAGTCACTGGGCTAGTGGAATTCCTCTGTGCCTGGTTCCACTGGTCTCAGTTACTCCCAGTGTTGGGACAGATGTTGGTTCCTCCTCACCTCTGATCCTGGGTGTGTCAGAGCGCCTGGGCGTGGAGCTTCCTCTGGTTGTTGTGGGACTGGCTGAACATTTCTTTAGGTGCTTCTTAACCATTCGGTATTTGTCAGTTGAGAATTCTTTGTTTAGCTCTGTACCCCCTTTTTTAATAGGGTTATTTGGTTCTCTGGAGTCTAACTTCTTGACTTCATTGTATATATTGCATATTAGCCCTCTATTGGATGTAGGACTGGTAAAGATCTTTGTCCAATCTGTTGGTTGCCAGTTTTTCCTATTGACAGTGTCCTTTGCCTTACAGAAGCTTTGTAATTTTATTAGGTCTCATTTGTCAATTCTTGATCTTAGAGCACAAGTTATTGGTGATTTGTTTATGAAAATTTCCCCTGTGTCCATGTGCTCAAAACTCTTCTCTATATTCTTTTCTATTTCAGTCAACTGTTTTATGTGGAGGTGCTAGATCCACTTGGACATGTGCTTTGTACAAGGAGAAAAGAATGGGTCAATTTGCATTTTTCTACATGCTAACCAGTTGAGGCAGCACCATTTGTTGAAAATGCTCTTTTTTCCACTGGATTTGTTTCAGCTCCTTTGTTAAAGATTAAGTGACCATAGGTGTGTGGGTTCATTTTTGGGTCTTCAGTTCTATTCCATTGGTCTACCTGCTTGTCTACCAGTATCATATAGTTTTTATCATGATTGCTTTGTAGTACAGCTTGAGGTCAGGGATGGCAATTCTGCTAGAAATTCTTTTATTGTTGAAATTATTTTTCACTGTCCTGGTTTTTTTGTTATTCCAGAAAAATTTGCAAATTGCTCTTTCTATCTTTATGAAGAATTGAGTTTGAATTTTGATGGGCACTGCATTGAATCTGTTGATTGCTTTTGACAAGATGGCCATTTTTACCATCTTAATCCTGCCAATCTGTGAGAGAGATCTTTCCAAGTTCTGAGATCTTCTTTGATTTTCTTCTTCAGAGACTTGAAATTCTTGTTATACAGATCTTTTACTTGCTTAGTTACAGTCATACTGGGTTTCAGGATGCTAACAGCTTCTAGGAGATCTTATGGTAATTAAGTTAGACTTACAGTTTCCCTCAACATGGACTATATATGCTGTGAGACTTACTGCATCAACTCCAACATTGATTTGTCTGTCATGCCAGTAGAATATTGGCTCTGGGATTTGTCCCTGGAGCTAGGTGTCTGAATGGGCTCCTTTGAGGAAAATGGAGGAGGCAGAGCTCCAAGCATCCATTCTAGGGAGTTACATCCTCCTTTTATAACAAAGTTAACTTGATAACCCAGTGCTGCTTGGTCATTTTATATGAATTCATATAGTGAGTGCTATAATCTGTAATTTTAGTAGTTCAATTATCAGATGACTGTTTCACTGAATCAATTTTTATTTATGCCGTTTTAATTTTAAATATGAACTTATGTTAATATTTTGTTATCTCAGAACAGTATATTACTAAGCTCTCAATTACTTTCTCTGAAATGTAAAGTCTCAGGAAATATTCAGTTATACTAATATTTATGCAATTTTCATTGACAGAGATTGAAAATTAGCCATAGCTCTGTCTGAATTCAATTATGCTTAGGTACTCAGACATGTGATTCAGTAAAATCTCATCAACTCCTATGGATATACCATGGGGATTATAGTTTGCTGATATCCTATTATGGATTAGAAGTGCAATCATTGAAAGTTACATGTAAGACATTACTATTTAGAAAATTTTAAAACTTTATTCTTTGATATTTTCATTCATGTATTTATTAAATCTTTATTATCTCAACAATCAATATCTAACATCTTACCTACCTTCTATAATAATTTGATATTTTTTCAAAATCATTGATTTCAATAAGTACTTTTCATATATATGCACAAAGTGAACATCAACATGGGAACATTTCATATTTTTAACACATAAGGAGATAGAGGAGGAGATAGTAGGGGTGGGGGAAAACATAAGCACTGTAGGACAAATTATTTATGGGAATCTAGAAATGTTCATAAAGCTCACTTTACATGATGCATTTGGAGTAAGCAACATAGATTCCAGGAAGTCACTGTTATATAACTGAGTGGTAATTCTGTAATAATTCTGTATTTGCTGTGAAGTGTGGGATATGAGTGGTTCATTGTTGAGAATTATATGTGTTATCTCTCCCATAGAATAATTTAAGGATGATATTTGCTTCATGTTAATATCTAGATGGATCAGATTGATGACATTAAGAAAGACATTGATATAGAAACTTGAAGGGTAGGTGCAAACTGCATTTAAAAATAATATTGAATTTATAATCATATGAATATATAACAAAGTTATAAGCATTCATTATATAAACCAATTACTAAATTTGTTCAATAATAACTCTTATCAGTAAAAATGGATGTAATAATTTAGTAATATTGTTAAAATTTCATGCATTTTTCTCCTACAAATTCCTTGTATACTGTGACTGATTCTGTATGATGTTTCCTAAGAAATGGTATCTCAGAGAAAACACATTTAATTTAACTAATAATAGAGTCCAGATTTGTATATGTCTGGTCTAAATCTGATCTGACAGTATTTATTCTCAGAGTAACCTCTTGTTTTCTCTTATTCCTTAAAATAAAATAAGCACTTTCAACTTACTGTTTTCTAAAGATTATTTCATCAAAAAGTATGTTTGAAGATGAAATACATGTATATATGAATATTAGGAAAGATTATTAGGCATTCTTAAGAAATGGTGCATTAGTTGTGGGTCAGACCTGCATAGAAAATGATCTTCTGGGGAAACTATGGAGAGTAGGGAAGGAGTTTCTGGCATAGTCTGATCAAAATGAAAGTCACCACACACAAGTTGATTGATTATATCTGCTTTATAGTAACATCTTAGAGAGTTACATAAATCGTTTTCCTAATAATCATTTATAAATATATTATTGTGAATAAATGGGAAAACTTGATATAATAAGAAATCTCTGTGTGTTTTAAATTTTTTATTTATTTACATTTAATGTTATCCCCTTTTCCGGTTTCCCATTTGCAAACCTCCTATCCTACCCCCCCCACACTCAGCATCTATGAGGGTGCTCCCCTCCCCACCTGCCCACTTCTGCTTCACTGCCCTAGCATTCCTCTACACTGGGGCATCAAGCCTTCACAGGACCTTATGTTAGAAAGTTGAAAATTTATTGGTTATCTATTTTGAAATAATTTTCAATGTATATATATATATGTTATGTGTTGTGATAAATCTAAACATATATCTATAGTTAGTTCATTCTACTTTCACAACACTTCAGATATAGGAGATGGCTCCATTCATTAGACACAATTGTGTATCTTCATAGAAGTGTAGAAGGAGAGGAATTATAATCCTTTGATTGATCTCTGTCTATCTCTATGCTTTACTCACATGTATTAGAATATGCTCTCCTGTGCATTGCCTTAGTTAGGGTTACTATTTCTGTGATGAAACTCTATACCTAAAAACACATTGTGGAGGATGAGGTTTATTTGGCTTACATTCCCCCACAATAGTACATCATTGAAATATGTAAGGGCAGATACTAAAACAGGGTGCGAACCTGGAGATGGTAGCTGATGCAGACTCTATGGAAAGGTGCTTACTTCCTGGTATGCTCTATGGCTTTGCCCAACATGCTTTGTTAGGGAACATAGAACCACCAGCATGTAGACTACATTGCCACCAATGGATTGGCTGTCTCCCATCAGTCATTAATTAATAAAATGACTTACAATGTTTACCTCAGCTACATGTTATAGAAATATTTTCCTATTAATGTTTTCTGATATCTAATGACTCTAGCCTTTATCAAGTTTACAATAAACTAGCCGGTGCATATACTTGGAACTATGATGAGAGTTACAGGAACACCAATTCTGTTCCTTAGTGCCAAGCCTCACCTGCTTGGCACTCCAAGAGCTCTTCATGTCTTCAAGCGTTTTGCCACCTGAGAGACTCTTGTACTAGCAGCTTTGGCTGCAAGCATAATGTATAACCTTGTCCACCACTTGAAAACAGTGTCTGTGTGGCAATTTTATTAAACACTTACTAAAACACTTAACCTTGTTGATGCTGAGTTTGTGCTAAGTTTTGAAACATTGTGTCAATGTTGAGGATATAGTAATCCCTATGATGTTTAGAAGAGTTTAACAATAGAAAAACAGTAATATATCTTAGCACTGGATTTTTGAGGGATTTTTGTCCCTCAATAGTTTTGAGAACTGTTGGTTTCTTAAAGTCAATGAAAGAGGATATATATATATATACACATATATATGTATATATATATATATGTATATACATATATATATGTATATATATGTATACATATATATATGTATATATATGTATATATATATGTATATACATATATATATGTGTGTATATATATATATATTTAATAATATTAAACACGTTTTAGCTTTAAGTATAGTCATATTAATTTAACCCTATGTTTTCATTTAATTATGTCATTTATTTCTCATAGAGAGTCTGACTATGCTGATCAGTGATGTTGCAGTTCAAGCACTAAAGCCATGCTTTCTCTCAGCATCCTGAGAATTTCACACTGGAGGAGGCCACTACACTCATTTATAGTATTGTAAAACTTATTGCTTTCTTATTTCTGTTTTGGTTATTGACTGCTGATGCAAATTACTAGATTGATGTTTATATTTTGTTATACTCTGAAATTTGTAGAATTTATTAGATATATGTACATTTTTTTGATGGCTGAGTGTTTTGCCCAATGTTATGCCTTCCCAAGAAAATTGTAGATCTTCTTGTTGGCCTTAAGGACCAGACACTGAAAAGAAAAGGAAAGGACATTATTGTACCTAGGTATGGTAGAGGAGAAAGTGTATTGTACATAAAAAAGAAAGCATACCCAGAGGTAGAAATATCTGGAGAGTCCAGAGTGGTCATGACCCTGAGCCCTGTAAGGAGAGGGTGAAGAGGAACAGAGACAGTAGAGAGGAAAAATGGTTCCAGTAGCCTCGAGGTCAAAGGTTCAAAAAAGGGCACATAATCACAATGGCTATATCATATAAGGAAGAGCCTCTGGGGAAAGGGTCACCCAGTCCCTAGGCTGCAGTGTTCTGGGTATGCCAACCACACCCTGTAACAGGTAGTGACTAGGGAATACTGAAAGAACATGGAAACCAAGTCTGCTATGCCATGTCATCTGTCTCTGGGTTGAAACTTAACAGCCATGAACTGCCTTAAGAAATAGCCTTAGGGAAACATGAAATGGAGATGGCAAGGGTGGTCATTCTTGATTATTGTCCTATATGTATGTATACATACAAACACACACACACACACACACACACACACACACACACACATATATATATATATGTATATATATATATATATATATGATATTTTCTATGTGTTGGAAGGTTTTATATTTATTACTGACTTGTATTATTTCTGAATTATTACCAATAGCCATGATAATCTGTAATTTTCCCCACTTTTAGACTTTTAACTCTTTTAAGATAAAGCAGACTCCATGGAATGATTTTGAAAATAGTCTTTTATTTGTGCATCATTTGTTATTTTGTTATCATTATTCTCAAAGAAACTTCCTTTAGTAGTCAGAAAATGAGACAAAGCAACTGTCGTTTGAGTGTCCAGCAACATATAATCTAGAGGAGCCTTCATGAGTTTCCTCAGTCTTGGCCATAAAACAAGTTTGCATTTGAGGCATAATGAATGCAGATGTAGTTTATACATAGCGAGGCAATTGGATTTTATGTAAAGAAGTTACACATCTGGTAGTTAATAAAATGTGATATCCCAATAATGAGTAAAATGGGGAAAATGTTGACACAAGGAAAATTAGTAACACTAGTGGTAAAGGTGAAGTTTAATGTAGATACCTAGGACTGTCTGCAACAATGTTTCAGTGGAGTTCAAAAATGGGTAAACAAATATCTGCGAGATTCACTTACAAGATCCCTTCTACCTTGATATTCAAAAAACTAAAATACATCAAAATTTTATTTCAAGTAGATTTCATTTAGTGAAATGTCCTTTCAGATGCACATAAATAATTTTATACCTAAGATACTAACTAGATATGACAGGGTTTCTCTGTTTAGCCCTGGATGTCCCAGAACTCACTCTGTAGACCAGGCTGGCCTTGAACTCAGAAATCTGCCTGCCTCAGCCTCCCAAGTGCTGGGATTAAAGGAGTGTGCCACCAGTACCTGGCACTAACTAGTTATGTTGAAAGTGATAGCTAGGGTACCCTCCATGGTTATCTACCAAACCAAATCTAGCCCAGTTTTCTCTATTCAAAGGAAAATAATGCACCTGTTAGATATCCTTTCTTCTTTTTTCTACCATATCATCACACATACATTTTACTATCATTTACAATTACAGTTCATGAACATGAAGACAACAGCAATGTAACAGTTTTAAGCAATTAACAATTTAGAGTTTTGTTACATACAAAAGAGAAAATCCTTGTGCATAAGTAAAATTACGATCCATATCCATGTAGTCACATAGTATTGACAATATAGGATAAATATTCTGCACTTGATCTGGAAAACCCAGAATTACACAGTAGAAGGGACTTTCTCATCATACCACATATTCCCCTGTTCTCACTCCTTATTCTACAGAATATCACTATTTGCGCTATAGTTTGCCATGTCCCCACACTCCAGAGTTATCTGTAAACTCATCCCATTTGCTATAATGATCTGATATTTCTTCACAAAATATTCCTAATCTGAATGAGAAAACTAGCTCCTGTGTTCTCAAATGTGGAATAACAGATATAAGTGCCAGAACAACTTTCTCACTTTTGTGTGATGTGTTATTAATATTAGGTGCTTCTTTTTTGTGTATTTGGATTTCAGAACTACCTTCTTGCCTCCAAGGTACACAGCTACCATTACGCAAGAAGAAATGAATGTCTTCATTTCCTGGCCATTTTTCTTGAGTTCAGTAACAGATAACTACATTCAGAGGGAAACAGCACAGATACTTTTACATGTCATATGCTTTCAGTCCAGAATTCAGAAAGCTAAAATAAAAACTGGGAGAAGATCAAAGAAAAGATTCATGGATGTGGTAGAATAGGAGTGGAATGTTGGATGTTTACATGGGGTGAGAGGCCTTGTGGTAACTCAGATTGATACTTTTTTAGATCAAGTATGAAGGGGTCCAATGTTTTCACAGTCATCATCATTCAGCCCTTGATGTTATTGAACTTGCTATGAAAGAAAATATTATTTATAAAATATGTGTCAAAATCAAGGCATAGTGGTGTGGGTAAGCACTACCAGGACGTGAGGGGAACATCTCTACATTTTGTTAGCCAGCAAGCGTAGAAAACTTGATAAACTCAGGGCCATTGGGAAACCCTGTATCAGCTGATCTTGGGTTAGTGTATATTTACATCTTAACAACATTTCCTGGGTATGAAAGAAAATTTAACACATGATGTCCTAACTATATTCACATGACTTGTGCCAGGTCAAGCCACATAATATTCCATTATGGCTGGACAAGGGACTCATAAAGTTCCACACTTATTTGAGTAGGTATTGGCAATATATATAGGTATAGGCTGCTGAAGATGGGAGAGTAAGGTTTCTTTAGATATGTTCCCCTGAGAGGTCTCTCATTTTTATAAAGATTTTTTCCCATTCATACATATGCTAGTAGCACTAAATTGATTCCCTCATTGTAAATGAGAGAAACAGAGAGACAGAGACAGAGAAAGACAGAGAGAACACATCAAGTTGACATAGATAGTGATACTACTGATGAGTAGGAGTTTTTAAAATCTCAATATATATTAACAGAAAATATTCTTCATGAAATATTTTCTGATCATGGATTCTACCTGAACTCCTCCCAGGTCCTTCATACCTCTCAACCTATTTAATTTCCTGTCTTATTTATCTTATCTTTTATAAAAAGAAACAGGAGAATATGAAGTCAAAAAAATCAGTATAGGATGAAAAACACAGAGTGAAGAAAGTCTAAAGACAAAGCAAGTATTAAAGTAGTACCTATATGGTGCAGAGATATATGTACACAGAGAATACCTATAAATATAAATTTGGAAACCATAGTAAATAAACAATACAAGAGTAAGGTTTAAAAATGTATAAACGAATATTGTATAATTTTTTTTTTTTACAAAAAATTACCATTGATTTTTAGTTAGCAATTTATTGCTGGCCATGAGATACCCCTATTAGTATAGATTGTTACTCAATGAAACTCCCCTATTTTTTTTCTTTTCTTGGTGAGTGATTGTCAATTAGAGATAGATTCATGGTTAAGGATGGGAGTGAACTTGTTCCCTTCGTTTTCTCAGTTCTGGAATGTTTTCTGGATTTGTCCTGTATAGACCTGTGTATGTTGCCATGACCTTTGTGAGTTCATATGTGAGCCAGTTTTGTTGTGTCTAGAAGTCATTTCATACTTTGTGTTTCATATCCACACTGGGTTTTAACTTCCTTTCTAAAATAATTCTTAAATTATTTCTTTACCATAAGAACATTGTAATACCCTCCACACTAATTTGGAATATTGCTTGATCAGGGCTATAACCCATCATATACTTATTTAATAGAAGGGACTATTTAAAGGGCACTCTAATAGAAATAAAGGTCTGATCCAGTATCATTATTCTTGAATGTAGTTATTGGAAAAACTGACACAGGGAGATTCCAGAGTTACCAGGAGGCTATACTTGGAAGCCCACAGTTAGAAACAGAAGGACCCAGACAGAAATGGAGGATTTCTAGTAACTAGTCCATATTGAAGTCTATGAATTAAAATACATGCTTAGTTCCCAGACTCCATTCGCTGATTTTGTCTGTTACTTGTTGGACCCAGAGCCTAGGGTGACTTACATTTGTTCCTCTCTCCTTTTACTTTTCTTTATTCTACTATCAAACATAGTGAGTAAGTATACCTGGCTGATACTGTACCATTAGTGAAGATATTCTTTAATGAATTTTTATTTTCCACTCCTGGGTTTCTGCTAAACTTGTTCTCTTCCTCTTTTTCTGCTGATTGGTACTTATTCATTCTTTCTTTTTATTCACACACTCAGGCAACCAGAGCCAACCCAGTTAATTTGATTCCAAGCACAAAGTGGTTTTGGCAGTTTCCTGCCTGAGGTCCTGCTTTGAGCTGCTTCAAGCAAAGGGCCTGACTACAAAGTTTTCCTCAGCAGAGGGGGACTGCTCATGAGATCTGCAGTTTTATAGCACCAATGGAAACAAACATGTGATTAACAGGATTCTCTAGGTTTTCGCACCTTTGTCCAGAGAGTAATTTGGCATCTGTCTCATCTCTTAGTATTTTGTTCCTCATATGATTCCGTTTTAGGCATGTCACTCACAACTCAGGCTTGGGTTCAAGCTTAGTAGAGAATGAGATAAATATGGCTTATCTTCATGATTTCACTTCAGCCTACAGAACCCGATTGAAATGGGAGAACTTTTGTTACACTCTTTTCATAGCAAAATCTATAAATTGTGTTAATTTGATGATCTAGAGGTCCATTTAGTGATGGTGACTTATATAATGAGGACGCAGAGAGAAAGAATGAAAATTAGGAAGATGAAGGCACAAACTTTTATCTGACCAAAAAGGTAATATAGAAGTGTTGCTCCTTCTAGAGTGTCTCAATGGATGATCCAATCAAGGTCCCACAAGAAACCTTAAAATATGGTGAAGTTCCAGAGCAAAGACAGGCTTATAATGGTAGTATATATTTTCCTAGCTTGTATGAAAATGGATTTTATGTGGAATGTATAAGGAATAACCTTTTTAATAGTCTTATTGTACTTTTCTTGAGGAAATAGTTAAGAAAATATTTTGGGGAGTTTAGTCTTCATTGAAGTACAAGAACAGGCAAGAAAATGATCTCAGCCATCTTTGTCCTCTTTTTCAAAGATGTTTACAAGACCTGATGATATGTGTTATTGTTGTTAATGAAAAGATGGGAGCAATTGAACATTTTTCATTGTCTACAATATGTTACAAATCTTTGATTGGGCCTGCTTTATTGCAACATTATGAGAATTAATAGGAGTTTTTCAAATAATTAATATAAGCTTTATTTATTAAAGTGAACTGCAGTTTCACAACTAGCTAGTCAAAGTAACAGAATTCTGTAGAAGGATAAAGTAACTGTAATTAACTTTATAAATATCAGACTCCTGCATAAGGAAAAAGAACATAGAAGATTTTAAAGAAAGCCTGTGAAGTGTAGTATTTGATTAAATATTCTGAAAAGAAATAGTATCCTATTGAGTCATTTTTATAGGATTGTCTAGAAAAATTCCAGTACACTACTTGGAATTTCTGAACAATTACTCAAAGCTATGAGTTTGATGTTCAAGTATTTGACAGCCTCATTTATTCAGAAAATATTGGGGATTATGGTATTGACCATGGGATTAGCTTTTGCTAAGAGGAATAAATGGACACCAAGAAAAAGTTCATGTCCAATTGAAGTATGAACTAGGTCCTGTACCATTTGGGTTGTAGCCTTAATTTCAAGTTTCCCCTGTTTATAGATCCTTGTATTCCATTTTTTGAGATATTATTTTCAGAGAATTGCTCTTTATATTTAACACATTTAGGATGTGGATGCGGACTACAAGATCATCCACTAAGGAAGAACATTCATTGTCATGGATGTGAGACATTAGGTACTATTCTTCCATACAAATAAGGAGGAGGATTTTCTGGTTTAGCCTAGAGAGATGGATCTGGATAGGCACTGAAGAAAAGAGCGGCAGACATCTGGTAGGTCTTGTTTCCCTATTCCTTTTTAACCAGTAATGAGACCAGCATGCAATTCATTCTAGTGGAGCTGTGTCCTACTCAAGAGAAAGGTTACTGCTTTGCTTTGGGATGTCCTGCTATGCAAGTATATTTATAAATTTAAACCATTTTATTGAGATATCCTTTTTTTATAACTAATTTTTATACTTGGTTTTGAACATTATTTTATATTAAATTAACTTAAATTATACTTTAATTTTATTTTGAGTTACCTGCCTTAGACTGAACTTTAACAGTACATAAGAAAACTCTGTCAGTTATACATTGTTCTTCCTTTCCAAATTTATTTCCGTAAATTAATTACATTTTTACTTAACATGGCTATAGACATTAACAAACCACATTAAATAATTTGATAATATATAAGGTTTCAGATCATTTACTTGTTTTTCATTATCTTTCTTGTAAATGATTTAAAAAGTAGTGATTCTTATAAGATTTTGATTTTATTCTTTTATTTATGGTACAATGTTTAAGCTTTAGTATTTGCAGTTTTTTATATTAAAGTTCTTTTTGCACTAAAGTACATTTTAATCTATAAATACAGTCAATTTTAGAGAATAGTAATCTCATTTTTCTTATCCTTTTATATCATGTGTTTATAAAAAAATCTTTTTATGACTCAGTTTCTCTAAATTACTAAACCTTAATAAAATTAACAAAGACATTTATGATTATATATGCTTTTTTGGAATTAGTTTTATGAATTGACATACATCTCTTAAAAACCTTTGTTACCCTGAAGAAATCATTATAACTTTAGGAATGTATAACAGCTCATTATCAAACATATTTTCTGCTTGGAATTTTACAGGTTTTAAACCATTACTTCAGTGGTCTTAAATTTCATGAGAGAAAGAAAGTTCACATTTCATGAAGTGCTTCAAAGACATCCATGATGATGATGGGAGCCATACTTAAAAATAAAAAATATGAAAAATAAATCTAGATAAGAGGGAAGATTGCAGAGAGCAAAATATCTTTAATTCTATTTAACCATTATTAACACACACACAGACACATATACACATGTGTATGTATATGTATGCATATATAATTAAAAAATAAATACCATGAGTATAGAGCAACAAATTAATTTACCATTTTTTTGTAATTAATCTTACCTAAGGGAAGTATTAAGTAATATCTGGGAACCTAATTCACATATATTACATCTATTTATTGTGAAATATTTGATTCCCTCCACATTTTTAATTTTTAGCATGTGCTTCTCAATTTTTCCTACAGCCTTGAGTTCTTATATAATTAGGATCCAGTTGCATATAACTACTTGGGAGACTGCTTGGACAAGAGGCTAAAGTCCAATGATCCTTGCCTATCTTCTCCTTTTTTTTGAAGATATATTAATTTAATAAGTTCAGCTGTAGTTATTTTAAGTAGGTACAGTTAAAGTTCTGAATAACTCTATTTGTATGGATTTTTCCGTTTAGAAGGTATTATGAATCATCACTACAATAAAGAAACTCAAATCAAACCTTTATATATTAATATAATAAATTATTATTACCTGTATACTTGATGGTAAAGCTTTAGGCCCTGTAAGTTTCCAGGTAAACCTTATAAAAAATATAGGATAGCCTTTATGGTTTATGCAGCCTGTAGAGGGATTTTGTTTGATTCTGTATTTGTTCATATTTTGTCTTTATTATAATTATAATTTCATGTTTATATCATCTAACAGATTTTGCTGAGGAAGAATGTTAAAATAAATAAAATGCTAGGGGGCCTTTTATTAATACTATATATGAGTATTCAGTTAGCTGTTTTTATTATAAACACCATATTTCAATGAGATAAATAATTGTCTCTATTAGAAGTAGTTCACTCTTAGCTATTTTGAAGCACAAATTGTCTTTTTCCTGGGTTATTCATTTGTTGACTTCTCCCTGTCACAAAATCAGGAGAGTATTTTAAATTAGTATAAAGCATTTGAAGGAAACACTGACAAGAGGCTTGGGGTATAGGGTGGGCAGGCTAAAGTTGCTCTCCAGAGCTAGCTTTTCAGCAGTTACATGTGACATTATCTTAATATACTACACATCCAAAAATTATCCAAATCTCTGTAAGACTAAATCCAGTGGACTTTATTTCTACACGTATTTTTGTGTATCTTCAGAGAGAGGTAGAAAACATAAAAATATTAACAATTACTTTTCTTATTTTATAAGATTTCAAGTTGTCAACGATATAAGACCTGAAACCTAGAGGCCATCAAAGAGAAAGGTAAGAAAAAAAACTAGTATTCAGAATTTTGGAGCAGAAACAAAGGCAGATATTAGGCATAAGACAAAGAATTCCCAAGAATAGAGGGACTATTCTATCTCAGTTTCTGTAAGCATACTTGGAGACCTAGTATAAATGTCAGGATCTAATATACTTATTTTGCCAGTTTCCATTACAAACTACAAAGCCAAGGGGATTTTGCTATATAGAAAACAAAAACACAAACAAATAAACAAAACCAAAACAACAGCAACAATAGCGGTAACATGTCTTGTATAGAAAGACTTGTCTTGCCTTCTGTGACTCTCCTGTGGTGGAACTCTGGACTCACTGAGTGGCAACACTACCAAGTAGTCTGGGGCCAAATCAAGGGTACAGCATTAGGGATGGCTGCTAAACTGACATTTTCAGTTTCTACTCCAAGCCATTTGATGCCTTTTAGGGCAGGCTTTCCAGCTTAAGACATTATCTTGACTTCAATTTTCAGTTCACAGGGGCCTTATGAGACTTTTGACAGAAGAGGAAATGAGATAAATATGTTTGTGCTCTGGACATGGTAGAAAGAAGGAACAGAGTGGTAGGGATGAAAACTGTTGAGTTGTAATAAAATGGAGAATGGGCCACATACCATTCTCCATTCCATCATTTGAGATTATATATCCAAGTCAATTTAAATATTAAAACAGAAAGTCTTGAATTCAGGCTAGCAGTGACAATTGTCCAATAAACTTCTGACCTCTGGCCTCAGCATGATAAAAGTCCTAAAAAAGGGGAGAATGGAGGTGCCACAGATTCAATAATAACTCACAGTCAGTTGTGGATTCAAGCTGCTTTCTCTTTGCCAAAGTGTTCTCATCATTCTTACTTCTTCCCCTTTCTTCCTTTTCCTTTCTTGTTCATTTGCCTTCTCCCAACTAGAGAGCCTGAACCCAGTCTTTTATTTACTAAAGTAACATCATAAAGGCTTTGATATTTATTATTGATATTTTTTATCTCTGGTGTTAACTGGCCTGGGTGTCTCTCACTGGACCAGCCTTCTTGGAGGCAAGTAGAGCTGTGTGACATAGGTAAGAGAAGTCCTCCTGTGAGGCAGTCTGTTTTGTCTCTGGTTAGGTAAGTGGGGACTCTTGTTTCCCTGGTTAGAGAAGGCCATCTGTGTACTGCTTAGAACAGTATTCTTGTGTCCCTGTTTAGGGAAAACCTCCTGGGAGACAGGCAGGATTTAGGAGGGGTCTGACATCTCATTTATTATGGAGGATTAACTCTGAATAATGGCAGAAGTGTATTTACCAGAAAGGGAAATTATAAGTAAAATAGAAGATACAGCAGATCAACTTCAGGCTAACAGCACCTCTCAGCCCACATGGGGAACCAATTTCTCCAGGGGCAGAAACACCTTCCCTTATGCAGTCAGACAATATACAGTCACTTCAGTGTGAAACTGAGAGCTGAAAAGCTGTGGCAAGGCTTTTATTATTATAGGCTGGAGAGAGGCCAAAAGTGTCAAAATTGGGATACATGGTAGGTATAGAACCAAGGTAAAAACATGGGTGAAGATCTAAATATTGTTATCATTCAACTATCAGGCTTCCAAAATTTGTCTGATTTCTAGGAGCCCTGTCCCTAAACTTGGTACCGTCTATGAGTTAAGAGAACACAGGCTAGTGGAAAGCTCCCAAAGACATCACCTGAGCATTTCCTACGATGATACTTGTGATTCCACAAGTAGTTAACAGAGTGTGTCAACGTTAGGTCCCATAAGGTGCCTTTTCCTTGTAGTTTTGAAGGTTTTGGATACATGGTCTCTTTGAATGGAGAAGGCCTCCCATCAAGAGGTCAGAGTCAGACTGAGTAAAACCAAGTGGATCAGAGGAGACACAGGTGTATATTGAGAATGAAAGAATGCCTGTCTGAGTGACATAGACCTTTCAGGTCTATTAAAGGACCCCACAATAGTAAGTAAATGAGAAAAAGGGAAGTCTATGTGGAGAGATCAGGCTCCTAATTAATTTATTTTCACTCCCTGAATGATGTACCTGATTTTTGACTTCTGATGATTCATATGACATAAGACAGAAAAGAGACCAGTATGAACAGATGAGAACTTTTAAAATTGCAGGTTGCTGACAATGTCTGTGAGGAAAGGAATGCCTGCCTTGGTTAGAGTCTAGCAAAGTTTGTTCAAAGTTTATTCCAATATTTCACTGAGGATTTTATAGGTCCTATATTCAAAATCATATGTCAGATTTAAAATCATGCGGAAGACTTTTGATATGGACTTGAATGTTCTGCAGTCACTCCAGCAGCCCACATCTGAGAGGAGAACACTTTCACATTGGTTGGTACAGTTGGAATCCCAATCAGTTTTCACCTCTGATAAGAATGAGCAACACAGAATTAATTGTGCTCCCATGAGCAAATGGCTTTTTTTTAACATGTGAGAACATTAATATTATTTTCCCAACCCTCTTCCCTTTGCCTCTATGAGGGTGCTACTCCACCTACTCACATACACTTCCCTTATTGTTCTAGTATGCACCTATGCTGGGGCATCAAGCCCACAGGACTAAGGGCCCCTTCTCCCATTGATGCCAGATAAGACCATCCTCTGATACATATATAGCTGGAGCCATGGATCCCTCCATGTATATTTTTTGCTTAGTAGTTTAGTCCTTGGGAGCTCTGAGTAGTCAAGTTGACATTGTTCTTCCTATGGGTTGCAATCTCACAGGAATAACAGTGGCATTGATAAAGTCTGTTTTGGAGTTTTCCCATGCAGAATTTATGGAGGAGACTTCTACCTGGAACTAGGGCTCAAGGAAGCAATTATCTTCCTGGGTAGGAAGGTAAAAAAAGAATTTTTTCATTCTAGGTAATACTGTAAATGTCCTTGTGGGTAGTCTTGCCAGTCCTGACTCCTTTCTCCTTCCCAGCTTGGATCTTTGGCAGGTGTAGGCATCCAGGGTATGCTGTCACTGGCGAAGGGAAACATCTTCAAATTTCTCTATTGATTTTAGCTTTTCTATCATGAAGGTAGACTTTGAAATAGTTTCTCCTTTTCTGATACACACAAATGGAGGTGATACTAAGTGTGCTTTAAATTCCAGGTGAGCATGGCCTAATGTTAAAGTAGAAGCCAATTGTGTGAGCTAGTATGCAAAGTCTTGTCTCTGTGTAGGAATTCTTAATTGTCTGCCTATGCTGGATCCCCAAGGGCATTGAAATCACTGTCCAGAAATCACATGACTACTGGATGGTTGTAATTGTTCTTCCTTAGAAATTCCAAGATGAAAGGCATGGATATGTTGATCAAAGAGTTATCACCAATGTCATAACACATATGTGGAACCCTGTCCCTCCAACTTCCAGTGAGCTACATAAGCTTTGAAACGTATGACCTCTGATTCAGCATCAAGTTTCAGGATGAGTAGCTGTCTTAGTCAGGGTTTCTATTCCTGTACAAACAACATGACCAAGAAGCAAGTTTGGGAGGAAAGGGTTTATTCACCTTACTTCCACATTGCTGTTTATCACCAAAGGAAGTCAGGACTGGAACTCAAGCAGGTCAGAAAGCAAGCAGGAGCTGATGCAGAGGCCATGAAGGGATGTTCCTTACTGGCTTGCTTCCCCTGGCTTGCTCAGCCTGCTCTCTTATAGAACCCAAGACTTCCAGCCCAGGGATGGCATCACCCACAAGGGGCCCTTGATCACTAATTGAGAAAATGCCCCTCAGCTGGATCTCATGGAGGCAATTCCCAAACTGAAGCTCCCTTCTCTGTGATAACTCCAGCCAGTGTCAAGTTGGCACACAGAAACCAGCCAATACAGTAGACAACAATATGAGCAGGTTGTACTCTTGGTTTGATGAAACATTTTCTGAACTTCCCAGTGACTTTTACTCACCAGTGGAGCTTTACAACTTCAGGTCCCCTCATCCTATATTGTATCTACAAGGTCACAAAAATTAACTGTAGAGCCTGGTTTTGAGTCACAGTTGTAGAATACTTTACGTGGTAGTTTTCCTTGGTAAGAGAGTAGGGTGTTCACTGTAGAGGCCTGGAAATAAGAGTTGTTAGATACAGTACTAAGGTGAGGTGACCAGGACCGTGGCTGTAAGTTAGAGAAATCATTTAATGGTGTTCTCTGTGGTGTTCGTTGGCAGACATTTGCAATGGACACACGACTAGTTCCTCCCTTGGAATGCCACAGCAACAACCAAAGTATCACCAAGAAGCTGTAGAGGCAATATGACTACAAATAAGGTTACTGAGAAATGTGTCTAATGGTGAGTTCCAGCCCTGAGAGATACTTCTGATCTAAGGTAAGAAATATAGCAAAAAACACATGGGACTGATGATTTGATATTGGTTTTCAATATTTCACATATACTGGAGAAAAAGGAGAAATATAAAAATTACTTTACGTTATAGGTATGAAGGTCAAAAGTGTAAGAGAACCCAGATTATACCAGCAATAATGAACAGCTTCTACCCTCACATATCAGGTACATATTGGAGTCCTGTAGCAATTAGTATAGGTGTCTGAGGCAATGACCAATAAAGATAATTCAACACTGAAATTCTTAGAGTTACAGATATCTTCAACATGGCATATTTCTATTAATTTTGTAGGTTCATACATACACACACACACACACACACACACACACACAATGAACGACTGCTGAATCCTTCAGCAGTTTTATTTTTCTCAGATATAGTATTATGCATGCATTTAGGAATGCACTATTTTTCTTATCTGTTCCATCAAATGGTCAACCTTATAGAAAACTGTGATCCATGTTTTAGCATACATCATTGCTGGTAGCTCTTCAGCTAGCAGTGGGACCTTTGGGTTCCCACCATCCACTTTGGCATTTCAGCTTGAAGTGTATAATTTTATTATTAATATTCACATATTCTTATTTGGGGGATTTATAGGTACAGTTTCTCTATCTTATATCAAAGATACCTTTTTCACAGCAGGTACATGCTTCCTCTGGTTCTTCTAACCTTTGTGCCACCTCTTCCACAGTATTTCCTGAGTCTTGAGTTGTTCAATTTTAGTCATCAATTGGTATTGGTGCATTTTTACTGTTGGATTATTGTAAGGGTCATATTCTGCTGAAAGTGAAGTGACTTCACTGAGGATGAGTGATACACTAATTTAAAATTTAAATAGAAAATGTAGACAGTAATGATACTGGCTTAGAAAATTGGCAGCTGTAAGTCTGTTTTGCCAAGGCCCATTATCTCAATATCTATGGATAGTTGTCTAGGTTTACACTATCAGTATTTCTTTCCCTGGCCATTATTGATGTCTACTTTACTGATGAGAAGTATGAAAAAAATTTTGCTTGTGGATTTGAGCAGCCAAGTTCCCCCCCCTTTTTTTTAGATATTTTGGAGATTTTTTAATTAGATATTTTCTATATTTACATGTCATATGATTCCTCCTTTCCCAGTTACCCCTCAAAAAACAAAGCAAAACAAAAAAGCAAAAGCCAACAAGAACAGACCCCTGTTACCTCTCCCCTCCCCCTGCTTGGTATCCCACCCTCTTCCACTTATTGGCCCTGGCATTCTCCTACACTGGGGCAGAGAACCTTCACAGGGCCAAGGTCCTCTCCTCCTATTGATGACCAACTTTGCAATCCTCTACTATACACATACTGCCAGAGCATTCAGTCCCACCATGTGTACTCCTTGGCTGGTGGTTTAGTCCCTGCAAGCTCTGAGGGTACTAGTTAGTTCATATTGTTATTCATCCTAAGGGGCTACAAACCTTTCAGCTCATTGGGTCCTTTTTCTTGTTCCTTCATTGGGGAGCCTGTACTCAGTCCAATGGTTGGCTGTGAGCCTCTACGTCTGTATTAGTCGTGCAAATATATTAGTTTACTCTTCTTCTTTGTACATCTATTATCTGGTATCTGATATCTGATGAAGGAAAGAACCAACACATACACCCATAGAAAGAACATTTCTTCCAAAGTATCCTCTGTCATATATATATATATATATATATGGTTCTTGAGATTATGGCTTCATTGTAACATGTACCATTGTCTTTCCACATGCTTCTGAATGCACATTCACACTCTTTTTTTAAATCCATGTCCTCCCTTTTTGCTAATTTATATAGCATGAATATACATACATATATATTTTACATATAAAGATTTCAGTCTGTATAATATTACTTGTATGCTGCTTTTTCAGGGTTGATTATTAGACTTGTAAACTTCAATTAATATACAGTGTGTTCTTGTCACCAATTATTTCTACCCATCACTTCAGTGAGGTAAGTCATGTACGTTAATGCAGTTAAGTTATATTGAGTCTCTTTTGACATTGTAAACCATTTTCAACCTTATGTTATTTTCTCATGTCTACTCTATGCCCTGTAACTGGTCCTCAAACTTTGTAATGCTGTAACCCTTTGATATATTTGCTTATGTTATGGTGATCAGTAACCATACAATAATATTCATTGCTACTTTAAATCTGTAGTTTTGCTACTGGCACAATGTGAGGCACATCCCATGGTGGAGAGCCTAATGATACTCTGCTCTGCTTGCAGGTTAAATATGCCTGAGTCAGAAGTTGAATCATGCAGCTACATACTTACTTTGTAATTACGGGCACCTGCACCTGTGCATTACAGAAAAACTCTCATTTAATTATGAACACATGAATTTCATTCTCCTCTACAGAAATAAAAATTTAGGGATAGTATGGTGGGTGTGCAATTCCAGAACATGAAGGGGAATGACAGATATCTTAGTATTTCTGGTTAGGAAAACTAGGTTATTTGATGAATTTTAGTTAGAGGGACTGTCTCAATTGAACTGGAAATGGTAAATATTTGAATCAAATGTTGGTTGTTGAATTGCACAGATAAATTCATAGAAGTTACAGATACAAGTTGCATATACAAGACTTCCACTAGGTCAAGGTACAAAATATGACATCAGCATGATTTGTTGGCAAACTCGTGAAGTTCCAGTCATATTTCAGTTGCTATTAGCATTTTGTGGACTGCTAAAGAAAGGAAACTCCACTATACTTAGAGATTGATGATCTCAGAATTTGCTTACAATTAATCCCATAAATTTTCAAGCAGGCATAAAATTTGAACAAAGAGGCAGTCCAAAATTGGTATTATGAAGAAGTGGACACTGATAGATATTCTGTCTGTTGATAGATGTATCTATTAATTATTTCTACCTATTTGCAAAGAGAAGTTTCTTCATGAAGAGAGAAGACTAAATTATTCTTATGTATGAGCACAAATGATTATAAATAATAGACATTATGACTTTAAAAATTTTGTAGTTGTACTTTTCTCTCCAGTACATGGGATTTCACTACTCAGAATAATTGAGTACATTTCTAAAACCAAACATTCCTTTTTGTTGATGAGGTCATAAGTGCAACTAGAGACATATTTGTTATTTCCAAGATATATGTGCCATTATTGTTCCCTAATGGTTATATTTGCCCTGTTTATAATTGATGTTTCTCATAGCCATCATAATTGGGTCAGATTGTAGATTGTCTTCCTCTTTTGAAAGACTTCACAGACTAGATAGATAGATAGATAGATAGATAGATAGATAGATAGAAAGAAAGAAAGATAAATAGAAAGATAGATGTACAAACACTTCCACACCTAATGCTTAGGCAACTTTGCCTCAAATGTGGCAGAAAAATTTTAAGACACAAAATTTCAGGGAATTTGCTAGGATATTGTAGCTTATACTAATATGAAAAAGAGAAATAGCAACATGACAGAATTAAAACTTAGTGACTATATAGGACAAACATGAACATGCCAAACTGAACAAAGAAACACCCACAAGGACACAACCCTACACAAAGTAGAATATGCAAATGAGGAAATCTGGCAAAGGGAGATGTTGGGTTTCTCATGGAAGAGAACAACAAATGGTTGTCCAGTACCAAGAGTTCTGATTTGAAAACACACATGCAGGTAGCATTAGACTTATCAAGTAATAATTAGAATGTATCTGCATATATGTATACATATTTATGTTTGTATATATATATATATATATATACACATATATGTATATATATATATGTATTTATATATGGAGAGTTTGGAGGAGTTGGGTGAAAGCAGAAATGTTCTAATTGACTTATACTATCAAAATATAAAGAAATAGCCTATCCCTACACATATAGGCACTCATAAACACAAACAAGCATGCACATGTATGTGTGCCTGAATATGTGCATTCACACATGCACTAAGAGAAGACAGTGTTGTTGAAGTCAGCATGGAATAGTGACAATAACAGCAGGTGAGAATTTTAGGTCAAAGTTTTGCAGGCATCTTTTCACATATATAAAGTATGTATATATTTAACAAAATATTACTAAGAAATTAAGGAAACAATAACAAGAGGAGACTTTGTCCTCTGAAATTTTCTTATATTCCTAGGTCAGTTTAATCTTCATACCAGAACTGCATGTACACCAACACACACACACACACACACACACACACACACACACACACAATTGTGCACATAAAAACACACAACACATTTGTGCACAAAATGTACATGCACATATACACAAAGTACAAAGATAGTTCTCAAAGTTAGCATAGATTAATGATAATAAGGATTTGAGGGATTTTATATTATAAACACAAAATTTATATATTCATATTTACAATTTTAAAATAAAAAGCAAAAAAAAAACCCCGAAGTTTATGTGGTGTACGGATATTGGGGAGACAAACAAAGTGATTCATTGTGCCCTTCATGTCCATCTTCCAGGTCCAGGACAGACTAAAGTTTACATAGAAAAGCAGGGTCAAGAACAACTCAGCAGGTTGAGTCAGGTGGTGTTCCATCTACCATTGTCTCACCACTGCCAGGGCTTCAGTCCCTCTAGGGTGGTATAAGAAAATATTAGAACATTGTTCATTCTCTTTCCCTTTCTGGGAGTCAGTTTCTCCATTTGGATGGCTCCTTTTCCTTCTCCAAAAATGGGATTTGGACTGGAATTCTCATTCTTATAGTGTCCATCATTTCAGTACCCAGATAGAATAAGAGGCTCATGTCTCTTTAGAGTGCCTTCATTTACACTAGCTAAAATCCATGTTATGTACTTACTAAATCAGCTTGCTCTCTGTTTATAACTATCAGTACTTCTGTTTTCTCCTCATTTTCTCTCTAATAAACTGATAGCCAGGATGCTAAGGTGTTAGAATTTAAACAGCTATATGTGACAGTAAGATTTCTGCAGCCTGATATTTCATTTTGCGTGTGTTTAAAACTTTATCATCAGTGCCCAGAATTGATCCAGCCATATAGTAGGTGTTCAATAAACATTGGGGGGGGGGTAAGGAACCTTGAGTTACTCTGAGAAGACATAATATGTTATGAAGAATTGTCTGTGAGAGGTACATGAATGCCACTAGATATTTATCATGCCGTCTAGAAAGAGTTCAAAGCAGAACTAGTACTCCTCCCCAACACCCAAGGGAGGCTCTAAAAGGCACACACTAGGCCTATCTCAATTCAGAGTCTTGTTACAGAACTCTATTTTAGTTAATCCTCAGTCCCAGTGCAACTGACCAGGGTTAAGTGAGTGTGGAACACTTTATTACTGGTTTAAAAGAGCAGTATGGGTAAACATTAAGTCGTGCTGTAGTGATACAAGTGAAGGACAACCCACATCCAGGGTCTGAGCCATCAAGGATCCCATGCTAAAAAGGGAGACACAAGAGCTTTCCTGTGGCATGTATCAGCTTGGCAATGCCCAGGGGTAGAGGTAGACCAGGACCAACAGCCTAGCTATTTCTGGCTTTGCATTCATCCACATCACAAGCTTTGCTGTCAGTGCAGTCAGCTTTCCTTCTGTCAATATCCCCAGTCTTCCTGTGGAGCAAGATCAAGCTCCCATGTTCCTGCCTCATGGTCATGCTTTTTTTCCAAAATATCTGTAAATGATTTCTTGGCAATCATGGCACTTTAGGACACTTCAGATATATTGAGTATATTGTTTGACCACAGTTCAAAATCACTATTTTTTTTCTTTAAGGCAAGCAGCACATTGCAGGATACTATAAGAGAAATAAATTTCTAATTGTGGATGAAAGCTCATGCATGTAATAATGGCCATGGAGGAAAGTGACACAGGCAGAATGCTAAGATTACACAGCAAGCTATAATTGCCAGCCTCGAAGTAGAATCAGAATGGTCCAGACCAAAATGGAATCTTTCTAGTTAACAGCCAGAATCTAGATTCAAGCAGACAGATACATGCTTCTCCTCCAGGTGGCACTGGATGCTTTTGTTTAATGTTCATTTGAAGCCCTCTAGTCTCTCAAGGGTTAGACCACATCAGACAGTCTTTTTTAAAAAAAAATATGAAAGCACCAGAGAAGCAATAACAGAGTTTATCCCCTGGCTGCCATATGAATATGAA
>NW_022196904.1:52369986-52379623 GCF_008632895.1 Mastomys coucha | reverse complement strand
AGATGATAAAGATACATATGATACTATTATTTCTCCTCCTCCCCTTCCTCTTCTTCCTCCTCCTCCTCCTCCTCCTCTTCCTCCTCCTCCTCCTACTACTACTATTACTTCTACTTCTAATCCAACAAGCATAGAATAAAACAAATTACAAATAAACAGAAAAAAATAGTCAGAGAAAAATTAGAAGACACTTAGAAGACACAAATATTCACATTCACAGAATTTCCATAAAAATCACAGAAGCTGAAACCATAACATAAGCAAGGGAACTGTGAGATAAAAAAAAAAAAGACAAAGCATTATGAAATAAAATTCCTCTAAATATGAATTTAAGTGTTTTTTGTGGGAACTGTCTCCTGTTCAGCCTTCCTATTTAGAGGAATTCTTATATGCAGTGAGACTCCACTGGAAGAAAAAATATTTTTCTCAGTTATCAATTTGTGAAATCTTTAGTTTTGCAGATAAGGTTTTTGCTAACATTCTCTTACCTGATACCCAATGTCCATTCTTAGAAATTGAAGAACTCTAACGGCGGCATCCTCCTTTATTTCCATTCTCCTGCCTTTAATAAGTCTCACAGAGTATATTTTCCAAACCAGGTTTGTACTGCAGCAAGTTTGTGGCAAATATATTAGTTTACTCTTCCTTATCTGTACCTTTATTATCCGATATCTGATGAAGGAAGAAGGAACTCAGAGGCACATAGAGAGAATATTTCTTTCAAACTATCCCTTCTCCTTTGATTTTCTTTCTCTCTACCTTTTCCATACATACACCCATTCACACTGTTTTATATTGGTTTCCTCCCTTTTTGCTAATTTATATAACATTCATATACATACATGTATATTTTACTTATAAACATTTCAGTCTGTATAATATTACCTGTATGCTTCTTTTCAGGGCTGATTATTAGACTTGTAATCTTCAATTAATATGTAGTGTGTCCTTGTCACCATCTGGTTCCACCAGTCACTTCAGTGACATATGTCATATATGTTAATGCAGTTAAGTTATATTGAGTCGATTTTGAAATTGTAAACCATTTTCAATCATACTTCTTATGTTGTCACATCCACTCTATGCCCTGTCACTTGTCCTCAAATTTCATAATTCTGCAATTCATTAATGCGTTTCCTTATGTTGTTTAGACCACTGACTATACAATAATCTTCATTGCAATTTTAAAACTGTAGTTTTGCTACTGGGCCAGTGTAAGACACATCCCGTGGTAGAGAGCCAACCCCTGACACTATTAATGATACTCTACTCTGGTTATATGTTAAATATGCCTGAGTCAGAATTGCATACTTACTTTGTAATTACAGGCACATGTGCTTTCTTGCAAAAGCCTCATTTTAACAATGACCACCTGCATTTCAGTCTCCAGTACAGAAAGAAAAATTCAGGGATTATTATTGTGAATGTGCAATTCCAGAACATGAGGAGAAATGCTAGATTGTTTAGTATTGCTGGTCAGGAAAACTTGGTTATTTGAAGAATTTTCGTGAGAGGGACTGTCTCAAAGGAGCAAGAAGTGGTAGATATTTGAATCAAATATTGGTTGTTGAATTGTACGGATTAATTCTTAGCAATTACAGATAAAACTTTCATTTACAAGACTTCCTTCAGGACAAGGTGCAAAAAACCCTATTAGCATGGAATTGTGGAGGAACTTCTGGAGTTTCAATCACATTTCAGTTGCCATTTGTCTTTTATTGACTGCTAAAGAATGGCAACTCTATTATATTTAGAGATGGTTGTCTAAGAAGCTACTTACAATCTATTGTATACATTTCCACACATATATGTTCAAAGAGGCAGTTTGAAATAGGTGTTATGAAGTGGTCACTGGGGTCCACAATTCTGTATTTTGTTAGATATATCTGTTAATTATCTCCATCTATTTGCAAAGAGAAGCTTCTTGATGAAGTGAGAAGACTAAATTATTTTTGGTTATGAGCATAAATTATTATAAATAATGAAATTATGTTTGTTTAAAAATTTTATAGCTGAATTTTCCCCTTGATTGTGAATTCACTAATCCCTATAGTTGACTACATTTCTTATATTAAACAGGATCTCCTTTATGTTGCTCAAGTCATACGTGCACCTATAAAACTGTTTTACATTTCCAAGATATATTTGCCATCGCTCTACCCCAATTTTGCCCTGCTATTAACTGCTGTTTCTCAAAGTGATTATGACTGGGCCAGATTGTAGATTTTCTTCCTCTTTTGTAAGCTTTCACAGACCTGATATTTAAATAGATATGTGATAGATAGATAGATAGATAGATAGATAGATAGATAGATAGATAGATGATATATAGGTAGATAGATAGATAGGAGATAGCTATATAGATAAATAGATGTACATAAACTTTGACACCTAATGCTTAGGCAACTTTACCTCAAATGTGAGAGAAAAAATTTAAGACTCAAATGTTCAGGAAGTTTGCTATGCTTTTAGTAATATAAGATAGTGACATAGAAAAATGACAGTTAAAACTCAATGACTATATATGACACAAATGAACATGCCAAACTTGACAAAGAGAAGCACACAAGAACTCAATCCTATACAAATTGCAATATGCAACTGAGGAAATGTGGCAAAGGGAAACATCGTCTTTCTCAGGGAAAAGTACACCATTTGGTTATCCAGTACCAAAAGTTCTGCTTTGAAAACACACTTGTAGGTAGCATTGAGATATATCAAGTTACTTTTAGAAAATATCTACATATTTTTATACATATATATATGTATGTATATATAATGTACTTACATATATATGGAAGGTTTTGGAGGAGTTCGGTGAAAGCAGAAATATTCTAATTGAATTATACTGTCATAATAGAAAGAAATAGCCTCCTTGCACACATGAAGCCACTCATAAATACAAATGTGCATGTACACATATGTGTCTGAATATGTGCATGCACAAAGAAAAGACAATGCTTTTGAAATCAGCATAGAATAGTGATAGTAGCAGCAGGTGATGATGTTAGGTCAAAGTGTGGCAGGCATCTTCTCACATACATAAAATATGTATATATTTATTTTTAATAAACTATTATTAACAAATTAAGGAAACAGTGTGTATTTTTTCTTACATTCCTACTTCAGTTCAATATTCATACCAGAGTTGCATATTCACTAACACACACAAACACACACACACATTTGTGCACACACCAACCCACACATTCATGCAGGAAGTATCCATTGCACATATACACAAAGCAACAAGATAGTTCTCAAAGTTAGCACAGGTTAGTGATAATAGGTATTTGAGGGATTTTAGATTACTAACACAAAATTTACATATTTATATTTAATATTTTTAATAGAAAGCAGAAAAGGGAGTTTATTTAATGTAGGAATATAGAGGAGACAAATAAAATGATGCAGTTTGCCCTTCAAGTGCATCTTCCAGGTCCAAGATAGACTAAAGTTTACATAGAAGAACTGGGTCATGACTCAGCAAGCTGGTCAGGTGTAGTCCCACTCACCATTGTCTCACCATTGCCAGGGCTTCAGTCCCTCTAAGGTGGTATGAGAAAATATTAGAACTATGTCCATTCTCTTTCCCTTTCTGGGAGACAATTTCTCCACCTGGATTGCTCCTTTTCCTTCACCCAGAATGTGATTTGGACTGGAATTCTCATTCCTATTGGGTCCATTATTTCAGTACCCTGATAGAATAAGAGGCTTGTGTCTCTTTGGAGACATTTCTGCCATTTACACTAACTTAAATCCATCTCACCTACTCACCAAGTCAGCTTACACTGTCTGTATACCTGTTATGACTTTCATTTTCCCCTCATTTGCTCTCTGTAGAATTGATTGTTAGGACGCTAGATTGTCACAATTTTCATCAGCAATGTTTCACAGTAAGATTTCTGCAGGGTGATATTTCATTCTTTGTGTTTTCAAATATTTATTATCAGTGCCCAGAACTGGGCCAGGCACATAGTAGATTTTCAATAAACAATTATTTTGGGTAAGGAGCCTTGAGTTCCTCTGAGAGGACATATTATGTTATGAAGAATTGTTTGTGAGAGGTACATGAATGTAACTAGCTATTTTGCATGCCTTCTAGAAAGAGTTCAAAGCAGAGCTAGTACTACTCCCCAACACCCAAGGAAAAGGCACATGTTACGTCTATCTCACTTCAGAGTCTTGTTACAGAACTCTATTTTAGTTATTCCTCAGTCCCAGTGCAACTGACCAGGATTAAATGGATGTGGAACACTTTATTCCTGGGTCAAATGAGCAGTATGGGAAAACAACAAGTCATACAGGAGAAGGACAACCCACACCCAGGCTAACTAGGGAGACACAAAAGCCTTCCTGTGGCACATATCAGCTTGGAACAGCTCAGGGGTAGAGGTAGAACAGGAGCACCAGCCTACCCATTCCTGGCCTTGCTTCCATCCACACCACAAGCTTTGCTGTCAGGGCTTTCCTTCTGTCTATAATCCCCTGGCTTCCTGTGGAGCAGGATGAAGGCCACATGTTCCAACCCCATGGGATTATTTTTGTTTCTCTGTTCCTGTAGTATTTTTTCTTTATTTCTTTTATTATCATTAATGTTTTTTTCAAAAGTCCAGTTGTTATTCCCTTCCCATTTCATCCTCTGACAACGCCCCATCCTGTTCCTCCTCCATGATCTCTAAGAGGATGTCCTCATCCCCTACAAGTCCCCCGCAGCCTGCCAGGCCTCCCCATTCCCTGGGCTTTCAAGGGTTTGGCGAGTCTTCTCTCATTGGGGCCAGACCAGGCATTTTTTTAAATGAAGGTGCCAGAGAAGCAATAGTATAGTTTATCCTCTGCATGACATATGTCCATGAACAACTCTATGCCATGATCACATCTACCTGTTTGCGTGTGTAATGTACCCTCTCTCTCACACACACACAAATACACACACACATATAAACCACGAAGAAGTATTAAATTTATATAGAATTTAATAGTTTTGTTTTTCCAAAATATCTGTAAAGAATTTCTTGGCAATCATCGCACTTTAGGACACCACAGAGATACTGAGTATATTGCTTGACCAGGGTTCAAAATCAATATTTCTTTCTTTAATGCGAGCAGCACATTGTTGGGCACTCTAATATAAAGTTCTAATCAGGGGTGAAGGCTCATTCATGTAATAATGGCCCTGGAGGAAAGCGACACAGGCAGAATGCAAAGATTAAGCAGCAAGCTGTACTTGCCAGCCAAGAAAGAATCAGAATGGTCCAGACCTAAATGGAATCTTTCTAGTTAATAGCTAGAATCTAGATTCAAGCAGACACATGCTTCTCCTCCAGGTGCCACTGGCTGCTATTTTTAATGTTCATTCAAGCCAGAGCCCACATTAAATGATATTTTATCTGTTTCCTTTCATTTTTTATGCTTCTGCTGCAGCACATAGGGAGAGGGGAGAGACATGAAACAACAGGTTTGCTCTAAATCTCCCTAGGTATAGTATGTTTTTGATCTCCATCACTTGGTTAGAGATCGCTCTCTTGATTGGTCCTAGCTTCATTCTCCATATGAAGGCACATGCTCAGCCAATCATAGGCAAGCAGAGGTAATAGAAGTCTGTGAACACAGTGATTTTGCAAGTCAGGCTCCTGGCTGGAGTCCAGCTCTCAGCTGGGTCCAGGCTCTAGCTAGGGCTTGACTGTTTACTGCTCAGTAGAGAAGGGGGTTTGCTCCTGGGTGCTGCAGGAGCCAGAGCCAATAGAAGGATAGTGTAAGTACTGTGTGGTTTCCTATTGTGATTTCCCACAGCTATCCTTAGAGTCATTCTGTGCCCATTTCATCTTTTGGAAACTTATTTCTACCTCTGAAAGCACTGATATATCATTTTTACAAAGCCATCAGTCCTGAAATTATCTGAAAGAAGGGTGATTCATCTTAACTTTAACTATCTAACAGAGACTGGAGACTTGACAGTTCTCACCCTTCCTTCATGACCTAATATTTAAATAATTGCTATTTAATTACATCTCTTCCTGGCACCCTGAAATTCAGAAAGCTTAGAGACAAAACATATACTAAAAGGAACTCAGTTTGGGATAGGATAAAATAAATTATAAATAGCAAAATAAAGTAAAACAGAAGAAAAATATCCAAAGAAATTAGAGGACACTTAGGTGTGAGACACACTTGTTCCCATTCACAGAATTTCCATAAATATCACAGAAGAAGAAACCATAGTATATAAGCAAGGAAACTGTCATGTTTTAAAAAGCCCTGACAGAGCATTATCAGACAAAATTCCTCCACACCCTTTCATACATGCACCCATTCACACTCCCCGTTTTGTTCTGGTCCTCCCATTTTGCTATTTTATGTAGTATGCATATACATACATGCATATTTTACAGGTAAACATTTCAGTCTGTATAATATTACTTGTATGCTGCTTTTCAGGGCTGATTGTTAGACTTGTAATGTTCACTTAATATACAATGCCTGTTTGTCACCATCTGTTTCCACCAGGCACTTCATTTAGGTCAGTCATGTACTTTAATGAAGTTAAATTATATTGCATCTCTTTTGAAATTTTAAACCATTTTCAATGACTTTTTTATGTTTTTTTCTCATGTCTCCTCTATGCCCTGTCACTGTTCTTCAAGCTTTATAATGCTGCAACCCTTTAATTCATTTCCTTATATTGTGTTGACCATTAATTATACATTGCTACTTTAAAACTGTAGTTTTGCTACTGGCCCAATTTGAGACACATCCCATGGTAGAGAACCAACCCCTGACACTTTTAATGATACTCTGCTATGCTTGAAGTTTAAATATGCCTGAGCCATAAGTTGACTCATGCAGCTACATACTTACTTTGTAATTATAGGTACCTGTGCTTTGCCACAAAACTCTCATCCTTAATTATAAACACCTTCATTTCTTACTCCATTATAGAAAGAAAAATTCAGAGATAGAATTGTGGATGTACAAATTCTAGACATGAAGAACAGATCTCTTAATATCATGGTCAGGGAAACTAGGTTATTTGATGAATTTTAGTGAGAGGGACTATCTCAAATGTGCTAGAAGTGGTAGATATTTCAATCAACTGTTACTTGTTGAATTGCACAGGTAAATTTGTAGCAGTTACAGATACAAGTTGCATTCATAAGATTTCCACCAGGACAAGGTGCAAAAATTAATATCAGCATGGAATTGTGGAAGAACTTCTGAGTTTCAGTCATATTTCTTGCCATTGCCTTTTATTGACTGCTAAAGAAGGGAAATTTTATTAGATTCAGAGATGGTTGACCTAAGAAGCTGTTTCTAATCTATTGTATAAATTTCTACACATCTATTTTCAAACAGGAAGTCGAATAGCTAGTGAGCTAGCTAGGTAGACAGATAGATGAAAAATTGGTAGATAGGTAGATAGATGTACAAACACTTCCACACCTAGTGCTTAAGCAACTTCGCCTCAAATGTGGCAGAAAAATTTTAAGACACAAAATTTCAGGGAGTTTGCTAGGATATTGTAGCTTATACTAATATGAAAAAGAGACATAGCCACATGACAGAGTTAAAGCTTAGTGACTATATATGACAAACATGAACATGCCAAACTGAACAAAGAAACACCCACAAGGACACAACCCTACACAAAGTAGAATATGTAAATGAGGAAATCTGGCCAGGGGAGATGTTGGCTTTCTCATGGAAGAGAATAACAAATGGTTGTCCAGTACCAAGAGTTCTGATTTGAAAACACACATGCAGGTAGCATTAGACTTATAGTTATTTTTAGAATATATCTGTGTATATGTATCCAAGTATACAAACACCTATGTGTGTGTATATATATATATATATATATATATATATATATATATATGGACATATATGTATATATGCAAGAGTTTGGAGGAGTTAGGTGAAAGCAGAAATGTTCTAATTGACTTACACTGTCAAAAATATAAAGAAACAACCTCCTCCCACACATGTAGACACTCAAAAATACAAATGCACATGTACATGTATGTGTGCCTGAATATGTGCATGCACACATGCACAAAGAGAAGACAACGTTGTTGAAGTCAGTATAGAATAGTAACAATAACAGCAGGTGAAAATTTTAGGTCAAAGTGTTGCAGGCATCTTTTCACATATATAAAATATGTATATATTTATTTTCAGCAAAATATTATGAAGAAATTAAGGAAACAGAGTAACAATAGGAGACTTTGTCCTCTGAAAATTTCTTACATTCCTATGTCAGTTCACTCTTCATACCAGAACTGCATGAACAGCAGCGCACACACACACACTTGTGCACATAAAAGCACACATTTGTGTACAAAATGCACATGCACATATACACAAAGCACCAAGATAGTTCTCAAAGTTATCATAGATTAGTGATAATAAGGATTTGAGGGATTTTAGATTATAATCACAAAATTTACCTATTCATATTTACTATTTTAAAATAAAAAGCAAAAAAAGAAGTTTATGTGGTGTAGGGATATTGGGGAGACAAACAAAGTGATTCATTGTGCCCTTCAAGTCCATCTTCCAGGTCCAAGACAGCCTAAAGTTTACATAGAAGAGCAGGGTCAAGAAGTTCTCAGCAGGCTGAGTCAGGTGGTGTCCCATGCACTATTGTCTCAACACTGCCAGGGCTTCAGTCCCTTTAGGGTGGTATGAGAAAATATTAGAACTTTGTTCATTCTCTTTCCCTTTCTTGGAGACAATTTCTCCATCTGGCTGGTGTTCAATAAACAATTTTTGGGGGGTAAGGTACCTTGAGTTTCTCTGAGAAGACATTATGTAATGAAGAATTGTCTGTGAGAGGTATATGAATGTAAATAGATAGTATCTTTCTGTCTAGAAAGAGTTCAAAGCAGAGGTAGTACTACTCCCCAACACCCAAGGGAGGCTCTAACAGGCACATGCTAGGTCTATCTCACTTCAGAGTCTTGCTATATGACTATATTTTAGTTATTCCTCAGTCCCAGTTCAACTGACCAGGGTTATGTGGGTGTAGAACACTTTATTAATTTTTCAAAAAAGCAGTATGGGAAAACCATGAGCTGTGCTGTGGTGATACAGAAGGACAACCCATATCCTGGGTGTGAGACACCCATGGACCCAGGCTATAAAGGGAGACACAAGAGTCTTCCTGTGTCATGTTCAGCCAGTGTTATAGGTAGACCAGGTCCAACATCCTAGCCATTCCTTGTACCCATCCACATCTCAAGCTTTGGTGGCAGTTCAGTCAGCTTTCCTTCTGTCTGTAACTCCCTAGCTTCCTGTCCAGTAGAATCAGGACTCCATGATCCCACCCCATAGAATTATTTTTCACTATTCCTATAGTATTTTTCTTTCTTTTATTATCTTTAATCTTTTTTACAGTCCAGTCATTTCCCCACCTTCCTTTCTGCCCTCTGACATTTCCCCATTCCTTTCTTCCTCCCCTATCTTTAAGAGGATGCCCCACACCCACACCCACACCCACACCCCAAGAGGTCTCCCCATTCCCTGAGCCCTCTAGTCTCTCAAGGGTTAGACCACATCAGACAGTCTTTAAAAAAAATATGAAAGCACCAGAGAAGCAATAACAGAGTTTATCCCCTGGCTGCCATATGAATATGAA
>NW_022196904.1:52360086-52367965 GCF_008632895.1 Mastomys coucha | reverse complement strand
AAAAAAAAAAAAAAAAAAAAAAAAAAAAAAAACAGACAAAGCATTATGAAATAAAATTCCTCTAAATATGAACTTAAGTGCTTTTTGTGGGAACTATCTCCTGTTCAGCCTTCCTATTTAGAGGAATTCTTATATGCAGTGTGACTCCACTGGAAGAAAAAATATTTTTCTCAGTTATCAATTTGTGAAATCTTTAGTTTTGCAGATAAGGTTTTTGCTAACATTCTCTTACCTGATACCCAATGTCCATTCTTAGAAATTGAAGAACTCTAACAGCGGCATCCTCCTTTATTTCCATTCTCCTGCCTTTAATAAGTCTCACAGAGTATATTTTCCCAACCAGGTTTGTACTGCAGCAAGTTTGTGGCAAATATGTTATATTGCCTCTGAAAGCACTGATATATCATTTTTACAAAGCCATCAGTCTTGAATTTATTTGAAAGAAAGGTGATTCATCTTAACTTTTAGTATCTAACAGAGACTGGAGACTTGACAGTTCTCACGGTCCCTTTATGATCTACTATGTAAATGATTGCTATTTAATTATATTTCTCCCTGGCACCATGACACTGAGAAAGCTTGGAGCTAAAACATTTGCTTTGAAAAACCTCATTTTTGGGTGGCTCATTTAATTGTAGATTTCTTTCTTACAATATATTTGAATTTCTCCTTCCCACTCCTGTAACATACTCTGTGTGAATCCACCCTCACAAATCTGTTTTCTTTCTTTCTGCCTTTCATTAGAAAGTAAACAGGCACATGATATTACTACTATGACTGCTATAGCTATTACTAATCCAACAAGCATAGGACTAAATAAATAAATTAATGAATATATAAATACATGGATAGATAGCCAAAAGAAAAGTAGCAGGCTGGTGAGATGGCTCAGTGGTTAAGAGCACCGATTGCTCTTCCAGAGGTCTTGAATTCCCGGCAACCACGTGGTGACTCACATCCATCTGAAATGGGATCTGATGCCCTCTTCTGGTGTGTATCAGAAGACAGATTACAGTGTACTAATATAAATAAAATAAATATATCAGAAAAGAAAAAAGAAAGGTAGCCAGTGTAAAAGTACAGGACACTTAGGTGTGAGACACTCATATTTACACTCACAGAAATTCCATAAAAACACAGCATCAGAACCTATATTATAAGAAGGAGACTGCAAGGTTAAAACAATCCCTAAAAATGCATTATGAGACAAAATTCCTCTAAAAATGAAATTGTGTTCTTTTTTGTGTGAACCATCTCCAGTTAAGCCCCACCCTTTAGGAAAATTCTTATATGCAGTGAGACTTCACTGGAGAAATAGAATTTTTTATTGTTCTCAGTTATCAATTTGAGAGAGCTTCAGTTTTTCAGATGGGGTCTTTTGCTGACATTGTCTTACCTGATACTCAATGCCATTCTTGGAGATTAAGGAACCCTAACAGAGGCATCCTCCTTTATTTCTATCCTGCTATTATTAATAAGTCTCACAGAGCATATTTGTGTAACCAGGTATGTATTGTAGCTAGTTTGTGGCAAATATATTTGTTTATGCTTATTCTTCTGTGCCTTCTATTATCTGAGATCTAATGAAATAAAGAACCAACCCGTAGTCCCATAGAAAGAACATTTCTTCTAAAGAATCTTTTCTCTTTTATATTTTTTGATTCTTGTGATTATTATTTCATTATAACCTGTATCATTTTCTTTTTCTCTACACCTTCCATATGCAGTCAAATTCTCTTTTATATTCATGTCTTTTTTGCTAATTTATATGGCATGAATATATTTTACATATAAATATTTTAGTCTTATAATATTACTGGCATGCTTTTTTCAGGGCTGATTATTAAACTTTTAATTTTCACTTAATATACAGTGTGTGCATGTCACCATATGATTCCACCAGTCACTTCAGTGAGTTAAGTTCTGTACATTAATGCAGTTAAATTATATTGAGTCTCTTTTGAAATTCTAAACCATTTTCAACCATACTTATAAGTTATTTTCTCATGTCTACTCTATTCCCTGTAACTGGTTCTCAAACTTTATAATGTTGCAAACCTTGAGTGCATTTTCTTATGTTGTGGTGACCACTAACCCTACAATATTCTTCATTGCTACTTTCTAACTGTAGTTTTGCTACTTGCCCAGGGTGAGACACTTCCCATGGTAAAGAGCCAATCATTGAAACTATTAATGATACTCTGCTATGCTTTCAGACAGAAGCCTAGCATAACTATTCTCTGAGAATCTTCACCTGGCAATTGATGAAAACAGATGCAAACATTTACAGCCTCACATCAGACAAAGCTTGGGAGCCTTGCAAAAGAGTAGGAGGAGGGATTGAGGGTGGCAGTAGTATCAAGGACATTACAAAAAGACCTATGGAATCTACTAACCAGCATCCATGGGGACTTACAAAGGCTGAACCCCCCACAACCAAAGAGTATGAATGGATTGGAACTAAATTTTCTACATATTTGAGGCATATGTGCAGCTTTGTCTTCATGTAGTTCCCCTAGAAATTAGAGCAGGGCTTGTATGTGACTACTATTGCCTGGCTCTGTATTCATTTAACCTAGCTGGGCTGCCTTGTCAGGATTCAGAGTGAGATAGTGTGTTTAATCTTGCTGCAACTTGACGTGCCAGGCAGGTTTTTGGGGCTTTCCGTTCTTAGTAGAGAGGTTGAGTGTGTAGTGTTGTAAGGGTAATTGTGAGGGTGAGACTTGGAGGAGAGGAGGAAAGAAGGGCTTCAATCAGTATGTAAAGTGAATAAATTATTGGAAAAAGAGAATACAATTTAGTTACAACATTTCCTTTCCTTGCCCTCCATACCATTCTACATACCCATTCTCATTCTCCTTCATACTCATAACCTACTTTTTCACTAAATGATATTGAGTGTATATATCCACATATATATTCTTACATAAAACCTATTCATTCTGTGTAATAATTCTTGTATGTTTCTTTTCAGGGCTAACTGTTTAGACTTGGTATATAGTGTCTGCTTGTCTGCATCTGTTTCCATCAGTCACTACAATAATGTAAGTCGTATATATTAATGCAGTTAAATTACTCAGAGTGACCCTTTGAAACTGTAAACCATTTGCATTGAATTTATTACATAACACTTGTGACTACTGTATATATTATTAGTGATTCTCAACCTTCCTAATTCTTTCTTTAATAAAGTACCACATATTGTCTTGGCCCTCAACTTTAAAATTATTTTATTCCTTCTTTAGAATGTATTGCTGCTACTATTATGAATTATAATTTAAATGTGTATTTTCTAATATTCTTGAGTGATCCCTATAAAAGGCTCATTCAACCCAAAATGGGTCTAAACCCTTCAGGTTGAGAACCACTGCCTCATTTTAATTTTATTCCCTGAGAAACCCCATTTTTGTGCAATATTTTGAGAGGATAAGAATTCAGCATTAGGAGTTAAGGAAAAGGGACCCACATTGTAGACACTTCAGCAAAGTTGTATACAACTACAGACGTGTTTTATAACTTAGAGATCTCAGCAGAAGAAATTCTCATGCTGCAAAGTTAATGGAATGATAGATTAATAACACCACCTGGGAAGGCTGAAGTTATAATTAGATAGAGATAATCATCGTGCTGATAATTATATAAATAGGAACAGAGAAAGGAAGGGAGAAGGAAGCATGCCTTTTTATGGTCCACAACATCTTTTGTAAAGCCTTCTCATTCTTCATCAGTTTGGATAAAGGGTTCCAGAGTTCTCATGGTAACTTAGTAGGTGTTTCAGTTCCTCTGTCCATGGGCATTATTAGTTGGAGGCTCACTGGACGAACTCCAATATTAATCTGAGTTGTTATTAGGAGCTTTACACTAGAGATGCATCCCATGATCAGGGTGTCTGAATGGGCTACTTTGAGGAAGATTAAGGAATCAGAGCCCAAAGGATATAGTCTAGCCTGTTATGATCTCCTTTGTAACATTGTTAACCTGATTCCCAAGTGGCGGCTGATACATGGAATTTACTACCTTATTCAGATAGTGATTACAGTCTCCGAAATGTTAATAGTTCAATTATCAGATTACGTTTTACCTGAATCCATTTTAATTTAACTTAATTTAAATTTAAATCTAAACTTACATTAGTATTTTGTTATCTTAGAACAGTATAATACTTAGCTCTTGTAAGTATTTCTTTGAAATGGAAAGTCAATGGAAATTTTTGGTTATACTAATGATTATATAATTTTTATCAACAGAGACAGAAAAGTAGCCATAGAGGTGTCTGAATATAATTTTTCTTAGGTACCCAGATATATGACTCACTAAAAGCCCATCAGCTCCTATGGATTCACCATGGAGACCATACTTTGTTGAAATTCCTTCATAGATTAAAAGTGTAATCAATGAAAATTTCATGTAGGACTTACTACTATTTTATAATTTTATATGATTTAATATTTAAATTTTTAATTAATTTATCTAATAGAGGTTTATCATATCTACCATGATGCTACTAATCTCAATTCCAATTTTTTCCTCCTTCTATAATAATTTTTTCATTCATAATCATTGCTTTAATTAGTCCATTGCACATGTATGTATGAGGTAAATAAAGTCACAAGATTATTCAGCAGTTACAACAATGAAACAGAAAAAGGAGAAACCAGGTTAGAGAAAAAACATAAACATTGAGGTACAAATTATTTATGGGAATCTAGAAATGTTCATATAGATGACATGGGTTGTGAGTAGTCTACATATATATATATGTATACATATATATATATGGTTAATTCATCCTGATTTATAGCACATCAAATATACGGCATGGCTACATTTGTTACTCCCAATTCTGCATCTTAGCAGAAGTTTAGATATATACAGAAATTGTTATATCTTTATTCTACTCAGTCTACATCTATGCTTTGCTAATGTGTGTTTGAGTTTGTTCCCCTGTACGTTGTCTTATGGTTAGTATTGCTGTGATTAAACTCCATAATCAAAAATACTCCAGGGGGATAGTGTTTATTTGGTTTATACTTCCATATAATAGTATATCATAGAAATATATCAGGGCAGAAATGCAAGTAGGGCAAAAACCTGCATACAGCAGCTGATACATAGACTATGGGGAGGTACTGCTTACTAGCTTGTTCTGATAACAAGCTAGTTATCAGCAACTTGTTTGCTCAGCCCATTTTCTTAGGGAACCTATAGCCACCAGCCCATAAATGTCACCACCAAAATAGGGTTAGGCTGTCTCATACCAATGACTGATTAAGAAAATGCCCTACAATTCTTAGCTACAGTCATATCTTAGAGAAATAGTTTTCAATTAATGTTTCCTTCTCTCCGATGACTCTAGCCAGTACCATGATGACAAGAAAGTAGCCAGCACACACATGGAACTCTTGTGCCAATTACAGGAACACCAACTTTGTTACAGTGTGCCAAGCCTCAGCTGCTCTACAAGACCTTCAAGTCTTCAAACATCTCACCACCTGAATCACATTTATACACCAACTTTGGCTGCCAGCATGAAGCATAATGATCAAGACTGGAAAACAGCTTTTGTGTGGTAATCTCAGGGTATAATTAACCTTAATGATGCTGACCTTTTCTTATTCACAACCTATTTATTATTCAGCCCCAATTTCCAGCATTCATTGTCCCAGCAAAAATTTTTGCTATAGTGTGTCTCCCTCTCTCCCTGCCCCATCTCTCTGTCTGTGTGTGTGCAGGGAGAACATCTATAAAGTCCCAGACACTAGCGATGTGAGAGTTTTCCAAGACTCAATGGGGATGACCTTAGCCAAAATGCCCAACAGTGGGAACCAAAGTGATTACCTCCAGTAGAAAGACATAGCCTACATTTGAGGCATGATGCCACCTACACATTTTCAAAAATTTTCACCCAGAATTGTTCCTGTGTAAAGGAAATGGAGGGAGTAAAATGGATCAGAGACTGAAGGAAAGGCCCAACTTGGGATCCAGCTCATGCTCAGGCACCAAATCCTAACACTATTACTGATGACATGGTATGCTCGCAGGCAGAAGTCTAGCATGGCTGTCCTCTTGGAGGCACTATCAACAATTGACTGAGACAGATACAGATACTTACAGCCAACCATTGGACTGTGGTCAGGGACTACTATGGAAGAGTTTGGGGAAGGGCTGAAGAAGCTGAAGGGGATTGCAACCCCATAGAAATAACAACTATCAACTAGCCAGGAGCCTGTTAGAGCTACCAGAGACTAATCTGCCAACCAGAGAGCATACATAGGCTGGTACATGGCCCCTGTTACATGTATAGCAGAGACATATACCTTGTCTGGCCTCGGTGGGAGAAGATGTGCTTAATCCTGTAGAAACTTACTACACCAGGGAAGGAGGATGCTAGCAGAGAGGTGGGAGTGGGTGTGTGGGTGTGATCACCATCTTAGTAGCAAAGGGGAGGGGGTATGGGATAAAGAAGTCGTGGAGCAGGGACCAGGAAAGGGGGCAACATTTAGAATGTAAATAAATAAATAAAATAATTAATAATAAAAATAAAATAGATTATTTTGTCATATAATATTTTATATCATATAATATAGTCTCATATCCTAATATTGTTTCTGCTCTCTTACTCCTCCTATATATACCAGAATATATACTATGTATTAGAATTACATCACACTGTCTATTGCCAATAACAAGAGAGATAGATTTGAATCTTCAATTATGTATCTCAGACATACTGAGGTTTGGAGCAGGGGAATTATTACAGATTATACTCTAGGTGTAGGGAAATTATAGTGTAAATACCAGACAACTTGTTCTCTAGAAAAATGTCTAGTCTCAATTAAGAACCTCTAATACACTGTGAGTACACATTGAAGCCAATATACCTCATAGTCAAGGCTACTACTTTCATATTCATATCTATGGTGCATCTCCACCATATTTATATTCAGTTAGAAAATTAGCTCCTATCTTATACGGCTTTGGAAAGAATGACAGTCAGCTTGTCCCACATGCCTGTCTTTTGAGTCATAGCATCATGTATGTAGGGCACTTATATAGAGCACTTATGGATAATTTTTTTCCTATTTTCTTCCTGTAAATGACTCTGAAACTGGAGAATTAAACTCATAATCCTCCCTTGAGTTATGGAGGCTTATCCTGTCCATAGATTTTTATTATCTCAATCAACTATCTATTTTATTTCAATTCTTACATTACAACCGAGCATTATAAGAAATGCGTCTTTATCCTTGAACCAGTTTTTTTTCTCTCATGCTTGGAAACTGTACTCGATAATTTTTTTGCCATTTTGACACAACCTGGATATATTTTTGAAATGACTCTCAATTTAGTAATTAAACATTTCAGGTTGATCTGTAGGCAAGCTTTGTGTGTCTCCTAAATTAATGCTTTTGCTGATTATTTCTGAGTCTGTCAGTCTATGGCAATTTGCATAATGGAGACATTGCAAAAATCCCAGTGAAATATGTGGCTAGTTAGAAGTCACAACTTTGTCAATGCACTTGATGGAATGAAAGTGAGTGTACATTGTATAATTTGAGCCAAATACCTTGCTATTTTGTGCATACATGTAATCTTGATAAGGGATCACTATAGGTACCCATCACAGTTTGTACGTTAATCATTTGAGAGAAAGCTGTGCTTGTTCACATTACATGAGGTAGATGTCTTTGCCATCACACTCAGTCTCATGTGGGGAAGGATTTGAACATTCCACAGGTCTGAGGCAGTGGGTTCCTAGACATGGCTGCTGTCCCCCATGTCTAAGTAAACACATTTGTTTTGTGTAATTATTTTTTATTTTAGATATTTTCTTTATTTACATGCGAATTTCTCCATTCCAAGTTTCCCCTCCAAAAAA
>NW_022196904.1:52351188-52359801 GCF_008632895.1 Mastomys coucha | reverse complement strand
TCTGCAACTCCTTCCGTGGGTATTTGGTTCCCCCTTTTAAGAAGGAATGAAATGTCCACCTTTTGTGTAATTTTAATGAACACATTAGCGCCTTTTCAGGGAGCATATCCGGCACTCTCGCCCTTCCTGGATTAGCTCTGAGATTGGCTGTCAGCAGACCCACTCCCAGCTTGCCCTGGAGCTGCTGCCTTCACTCTGGCTGCTCTCGGTTTCTTCCTGGCTTAGTTTCACAGACCCTGCAGTTCATGTAGACAGGAAAAAATTCTGGGTCAGAGGTTTTTTGTTTTTGTTTTTGTTTTGAGGAAAACATCTAAAATTTATAGAGACAGTATATAACTCAAAATCACAATCGCCAAGCATATTAAAGTATGATATAAGTCATTGTCCTAATGTACATATAAAATTCTCACCAAGCAGAGAAAACTGCTCAATACCATTAATTACACTGGAAATGCCATTTTAAACCAGTATAGGATATATTTAAAAATATTGTCCATTAATTTATAATTTAACTCTTTTTTTATTAGATGTTTTCGGTATTTACTTTCCATACAATATCTCCTTCCCCAGGTCCCCCCCCCCAAAAAAAAGATTAAAATAAAATAAAGTAAAAAAAACAAAAACAAACCCCTGTTCCCTCCCCCTTCCTCCTGCTCACTACCCCACCCTCTCATTTACACAATGGATTAATATTTATTCATCTATTATGAATGAGGACATCATGAGTTTTGTGAAACATTTTATCTAATATATTTTTTAGCAATTTGCAAGATGTGTTAAATGAAAATTTGTAAATGGTATTTTAAGCCCTCAATATACATCAAATAATTTTCAATTTGTGTGTGCAGTGTCATATTTTAATAAGTTTTGAAAACAGAAAATATCAGAATCATTTCTTCTTATTATTTTTGGGACAATTTTATTGTGTTTTCTTGTGTTTCTATGCAAATTTTAGAATAATTTTAAGCATTGCAACAAATGCATAATATATATGTGACCTTGAAGCTCACTGTATGAAATTTCTAAATTGCTTTTTAATATTGAATTCATAATAACATTAAAAATATTTGCTTAGGAATTTAGGACTTTCTAAATGTTAGATAGATCTTTCTAATCATATGAAAGTTACTTACTGTATAGTTGAACACAGTTAAGCAGTTATTCACTATTTATTCCTAAACATTTTCCTTTCTATGTTATGATACTTATTCAGGGTCTCACCATGCTGCTTATGATAATCTCAAACTCAGGCACTGAGGACTTTCTTCTCTCCCAAGTTATGAGAAGCTTTTTCCGAATATACCTCGCTGGTGGTATAGTAAACCATGGGCATTTTAAACCAAAAGCATTTTGACTTCCTTTTTAATTACTAATTTTCTGGACCATTTTCTCTTTTTATTTCAATTATTAATTTCTTTCATGTAAAACACTTAATTAAACTTTAATTACTTAATTAAAACTTTAATGTTTTTATGTATTTGCATATTTCCAAGTCATATGTTTAAATCTGTAATTTTGTTCACGTCTTACTATTTCTGTTGAATGATATTCTTTCCAACTAGTTATAGATTATTATTTTTGCCTTAGAAATACCCATTGTACATTTTCTACACTAAATTCTTAGAGGACATAGTCTAGTAAGTGTTGTATGTCTCAGTAACTATTTGCATCATTTTCTTTCTAATTTTTGGAAAATTACTAATTCTTTTAGAGTGCTAAGTATTTTCATCCATTTCTATTTATTAAATGTCAGGACTGTAATTTTTTTAAAAATTGAAATTTATTAAATTCCAGTAGTGATTCCGGGGAGCATACACTGTCTCAGGTATCTGGTTGGTCCCAGTGATGACCCCCATCAATTTTTGTTCTTTCTCTCCCAGTCTTCTACCATCTCCTCTCCCTACTTCTGACTGATATTCCAATTCTCACTGCTTCTCCCATCTAGATTCCTCCCTCTGGCCTCCTACAATGTCTGTTTTATTTCTTCTTGTATGTGAGATTTATGCTTCCTGCCTTGGTCCTTCCTTACTACTTAGTTGCTTTTGGTTCTTTCTTTTTCTAGAGCATACAGATAATTTGCTACTACTTGTTTTATTCAACTCTGACAAAAGTGGAAGTGGCATTGTGGATAGGGTAGAGTATACAGACCAGAGATTCCAAAGGTAGAAGGACTCTAACTATGTAGCTGTATGAAAACTATCATCCTTGATGGGAAAAGAGTGTCTGATTTAAATTTGAGGTGGACACAGGAAAGGTGTAGGTGAAAATATGAATATTGAGTTTGGGAATAGTAATGATTTTACTTGACATGGGAAAATAGACATGTAACTGAAGAAAATTTGCATAAATTAGTGCAGAATAGAGATGGAAAATTTACCTGGTGGTTTTTATTTGTAAGAGAGCAGGAAGAGGAATGAGCAATGTAGTGGTAAGATACAGCACTAAGATGAGGTGCCTACATAGTGGCTGTGAGTTAGGGAAACCACAGGATAACAGTATTCTCTGTGTTGTTCATTAGCAGATATGCTTGACTGATATAAAACTGGTTTCTCCCTCAGAATGTCACATCAATAACAGAAGAATCAGTAAGCAGCTGCAAAAGCAACATGGCTACTACTGCGGCTACTGAAAAATATGTCTAGTGGTGAGTTTCAGTCCTGAAAGATATTTCTTGTGTAAGGTAATAAATAACCATAGCAAAAGCATGTGGGGATGGTAGTTTTTTATTGTCCTCCAATATAGCAGGTATATTGTACAAAAAAGAGTAGTTGAAAAGTTAGTGTATGGAGCTGGAGAGATGGCTCAGCAGTTAAGAGCACTGACTGTACTTCCAGAGGTCATGAGTTCATTTCCCAGCAACCACATGGTGGCTCATAACCATCTGTAATGAGATCTGATGCCCTCTACTGGTGTGTCTGAAGACATCTGCAGTGTACTTACATATAATAAATAAATAAATCTTAAAAAAGTGTAAGATGTCCTATATTAGACTATATGTAGAACAATATCTAGTACCCCTAAAAAGGATTTCATTGAAATTTTGTACAATTTGTTTAGGTATTTGTGGCAATGATCATTAAACACAATTCAATGCTGAAGTTCCCAGAGTTACAGAAATCTTTAGCATGGCATAGCTTTATTAAATTTTGTAGTTTTATGCATATAAGTGTATATAATTAATGAAACAACTACTAAAACCATCAGCAGTTTAATATTTCTCAAATATAGTCTGTATGCATGCATTTAGGACTGAACTTTTTGTATATGCTGTCCTATCTAAGGGATCAGCTGTGGAGAAGAATATTTCTTGCCAGTAGTTCTTTTTTTATTTTTCTTTATTTTTTTTTCCAGTCCAGTCTTTATTCCTCCTCTTGGTCTGCCCTCTGACTGTTCCTCATCCCATTTTGCCACTAGTTCTTAAGCTATCAGCAGGACATTTTGAATTTCCATTCTCCTCTCTGGCATTTCAACATAGTGTCATGATTATTTAATCTTTATGTATCCTCATTTTGGGAGTTTATGGATGCAGCTCTGTCATATATCAATCACACATTTTCACAGCAGACATACTAGACCTGTAGACTGCACTGCTTGCCATAAATTATTTCCTTTACCATGATAGAATTCTACTTTACTGAATAGAAATACCGTGAACAATTTACATGTGGATTTGAGCTGAAAAGTCTCTATTGCCATAATAAGGCCTAATATTTAGGTAATGAAATTACTTGAAGAAAGTTGGTAAACTGTGAATTTACCCAAGAATTTTAGAGCATGCTTACCTGCAGTGTTCACATTAACCTAGCATGGTAGTAAAGAGAACACCAAGTATAATGCTGAATTACATAGAAGATTCTTTACCACTTTAATATTGTAAGGAATTCTAAAATGTCTATGGGAAATATATTACATGTGAATATTTTCACAGAAATTTGGCTTATATGTTATGTGGAATGTAAGGTAGAGTACTCTGTGTTCACTTGTCCTACTACATCTTAGTGGCTCACACAGATGGAATAGCTCAGACACCTTACCACTTCGTAATATTTAAGAAAACTCAATTGAAACTCAAGGAGGATCTTAGAGGAAATTTCAAAGGTGTGGTAGAGAATACTTGAGGTTTGCATAGAGTGGGTTGCATAGTTTTATTATTCTCATTCCCTGATGGGAACATTGAATCAGGCAGCAACACTCTTACCTTAAATTATGAGCACATTTAATTATGTACTAAGGAAATAAATATTCTTGGATATTGTTGTAGTTGTGCAATTCTAGATCATGGTGGCCAATAAAAGATCTCTGAATATTGCTGGTCTGCACAACTAGATTAGTTGGTGAACTTTAGTGAGAATCGCTGTCTAAAATTAGCAAGAGGTGGTAGATATTTGAAACAAAATAGTATTTGCTGAACATGACAACAGAATTGCACAGATAAGTTCTTAGCATTTAAGATTGCATATACAAGAATTCTACCAAATCAAGATAGCAAAAACCTAGGATACCAGTATGACATTTAAATGGAGTGCTAAACTAGGTAGAGTCAGTTTTATTCAGAGATATTTGCTTTCAGAGGTTCTCAGAATCCCATAGATTTACACACATCTATGCACAAATAGCATGTCTTAAACCTGCAGTATGAAGAATTGGATACAGGCCTCCACAATTCTGTATTTTGATTGACATGGTTTTTTTTCATTGTTGTTTTGTATTGTTTTTGTTTTGTTTAGAGTTTGTAATAATATCTGTTTCAAAGAGAAGCTCCTTGACAAGGTGAATAGACTAGACTTATCCTTGGGTTTGAGCATAAATGACTATAAATTGTAGTTAGAGATTATGTTGGCTTAATATATGTGTAGTTGTAGGTTCTCATCCAGGTACTGTTACTTCAATACAGTAACAATGAGTAGTTAATTAGGTTTCCAGTACTAAGCATGGTCTCTCTATCTCTCTTGTTGATCAGCTCATACATGGGATTACAGAGCTATTTGTTATTTCCCAGGCATATATGCCAATATTGCACCCCTAGCATTATTTTACTGCAATTGGTTAGTGTTCTCACAGCCATCATAGTTGGGTCAGATTGTTGGTTATCCTCCTCTTTTGGAAGCTTACACAGAGATGATAAATACATGTACAGAACACTTCCACTTGGAGTTCCTAGGTAGCCTTGCATCAAATATGTCAGAAAAATTGTAAGGCCTGATGGTAAGGTTCAGAAAGTTTGCTATGATATTGTATCTTGTGGGTAATATCAGATTGAGACTGAGCAACATGACTACCAAAAATCAGCTGAATAAGGTGATGGAAATGAACTTGCCAAAGAGGACAAAAAAGACCATAAGGGTTCAGCCCTATACAAAGTATGATAGGAGACTGAGGAAATCTGCTTTTGTCTTACGTGAGTGTTAATCTTGCTTTCTGGCATCACTGACCAGAACCAATGCTTTCCGCTTCCACCTATTTAACTTCAGGTGAGATGGTGTGCAGCATTTATTTTGTGACGGTAAAGCTGTTGTTAACCAAACAGCTGGTGACAGTGCCAAAGCCTCACATCTTTCCTGTGTGTAAACAGACTTGGCATAATCAGCCTCAATATAAAACAGCATCTCAAATTCTTTTCCTTTTTAACAAATTTAATGATGCCCAAATAGATGCTAATAAATTGCAATTTAGCAAGAACTCACTATATTATTCAAATAGTGATAACAGTCTCTATTTTAATGTTTCAGACTCTAATATTTCAATTATCAGATGAATTATCTAAATCTATTTTAATTTAAGCTTAATTTTAAATTGAAATATAAATTTATATTAATATTTTGTTATTTTAGAACAGTATACTGCTGTTCTAAGGTACATATGCACCCATCTATATATTCTCATAATTGTTTCTTTGAAATGGAATGTCAAAGGAAAAACTTGATTGCATTTATAATAATGTAATTTTCATTGAAAGAGATTGAAAAGTAGCAATAAAACTGTGTGTATAATTATGCTTATGATTAGGGCTTTGTGCCTGGTGGTGGGGAAATAAAGGGATGGGAGAATCCCACTCCTGTCAGAGCTCAAGAGACTGTCATGGGACCGGCCCTACGGAACTGCCACAGGATGGGCATTGGACCATGTTAGGCTGAGGACCTTGCTCTGGGGGAATAGGGAAGGCACAGTCTCAGCTCAAGCTCTCAAGTACCACAGACCGATGCTGGGTACCTTGGGAGAGCCAGAGTTTGGTGTTACTGGCTGGGAACCACACCACAGGGTGGGCATCTGGCTGTGGGATCCCAGTCCATGGAGGTAGGAGGGAGTAGTCTGGCCTCCCTGGACCTCATGAGTTCAAGGACATTAGGTTCTATCTCTTGGGCATTGTCAGAGATTACTGGACAATGCAGAAGAGCTGAAAATGAAGTGGGGGTTCCCGGGCTGCAGGGGAGCCTAGTCAGCCCCAGGGCTGAAGGGAGAATGGGGCGAGGAGAAAAGGGGGTGCCCCTTGGTTCCTGCACAAGCGAGTGGCCTTAGTCTGGTCTCTCATCAGGAAATGCTGAAAGGCTTTCTTGCTAGAGATTGGACATGGTTCTTTAGGGGAAGCCTAATCCATTGTTCTAGCACAGTGAGTCTAGATGAAAGGAGGCAGTCCATAGTTCTTGGCTTTATTGTAGAAAAGTGAGAGTATGGGAGAGAGAGAGGGACAGAGAGAGGGGGAGGGGAAGGGGAAGGGAGAGAGAAGGTAGAAAAGTAGAGACCAGCCATGGCCATGTGGAAAGAAAGGAGAAAGGAGGGGGAGAAGGAGAGAGAGAGGCAAGGGAGAGACATAGGAGTAAGAGCAAAAGTTTAAGAGAGAGAGGAGGGGTCAAGTAGCTCATTTTATAGTAGGCTGGGCTACCTTGCTGTTTCCAGGGGTGGGGCATACCTAGCTGTAGTCAGATGACTGTGGAGGTAGAGCACAGCCAGAATACGAGGAGTTTGGAGTGTTGTCCACAGGATAATGGAGTGAGGGCTTTTGATATCAGCAGCCTAATGTCTAGGGACATAGTCCCTTGTAGAATTTTCTGCTGTGTCTCTGGAGTAAGCCTCACTCAAGCAGAACATAGATTGCCTTTCACTGTCTAACACTTATGTACTCAAACATGTGCTTTATTTAAAAAAAAAACAAAACAAAACAAACAAACAAAAAAAACTCAACAGCTCCTTCAGTTACACCCTGGGAATCATAGTTTGCTGATATCTCATTACAGCTCCAAAGCTCTCTGATGATTCAAGTCACACTAAAAATAGAGTAGTCCCTATATTTCTTGTAATAAAGGAGAGTATGTAAGTGAAAAAGCAGGCATAATTTGATTATCCTTATATGCTTTTAAAAGCTTGCTTAAAAAAAATCTTCAATCAGCTCTTTCAGTGACCCCATTTTAATAACCATTTACAATGTGACTGATATCTTAAGAACAATTGCTTCAGGACTATGAGGAAGGCCTAAATAAAGTCTTTATCATCAAACCGTGAGATCAGTATAGACCATGACAGTGTGGGGGAATGCTACAGATTGTGTTAGGAAAGCTTTTCACAGAATTAGATCTGAATGGCAGAGGACATATTTTATTGTATTTTGGTACCATTTAGTCATGCTATTTTATTTATTGACAAAAGTGTGTAATTATATAAGAATTGTAGTAGTAAGAAATTAATGTCATATTTCATTAATAGCTCTTATTCATTCTTATGCAAAGACTGAGGAGCTTATAATTAAATCAAATATTTGTGACACAAGAATTAAGGTTTGAAAATAAATCTAGTAATCTAGTAGTCCTGAAAATACTGGACTACTCATGGTTACTTCATTTAGACTTCACCACACCAAGAATTGGGCCCTCTTACCTCTTTCTTGCCTAATTCTGAACCTGAGTTGAAATTACTAATAAATGAATAGCCTATCCTTCAGGTATTCATTTGTTTCCAAAAGTCTTTGGTTACAAAATCTGGGTTAGTGCATGCTCTCATTTTTTAATCTATATTCTGTGAAATTATTTCCCCTTGGAAGGATATTGTAGGGGCACTGAATTCACTCCCACAGTTAAAGAAACTCACCAACTTACTTGTTTGAAAAGGCTTCTTAAACTTGATTCATTTATATAATAGTAAATAATGATTGTAATATTAGTGGCTACACACATTGAGCTGCTCTCCCAAGTCATCACCATTGCTAAGTGGAGATTTTGGGTTTTGATACAGATGACTGAGCTCATCTATAACCTCAGTAAGCTCATTGGTTAACTAAGCAGGAGTTTAGAGCAAATATTTTTAACTTTATGGATGCTGTGTTCAGGATGAACAGACCTTTCATGTCTCTCTAGGAAAATAAAAATAACAGTGTGTCAAGGTGAAAGGAAATTTTTAAAAAATTATCTCTTTACTTTTTGAAATTATAAAATAATTACATAATTTATCCCTACAATTTCTTCTTGTAAATACTCTTAGATACTTCTCCTTGCTTTCAAATCCATGATCTCTTTTGACATAAATTGCAGTTACATGTATATAACTATATATATAAATATATGTAACTATAACTATATATGTATGTAACTCTGTTTCTCTCTGTCTCTGTGTATATATATATAT
>NW_022196904.1:52280029-52351178 GCF_008632895.1 Mastomys coucha | reverse complement strand
TATATATATATATATATATACACATATATGCTCCACACACTTGCCTCTTTGGACTTGTGTTGTTTCTGATTGGCAGAGAGGACATTCCCCAAAGAAGGAACATGAAAATAATATATTATTTTACAAACAAGCCTTTTGCGCACAGAAGCCATCAACACTGGTAGAGTTCCATATGCTGCTGGCTCTGTTCTGGGGCGGGAACCATGTCACATGTCTCTTAGGTGGGTAAGCTGGACTCAGCAGGCCTTTTTCTCTTTTCCTCTCAGATATTAATTTCTTGCATGTAAATTCCAATTACATTTTTAGATTTTCATGTATTAACATGTTTCCTAGTTATAATTTCAAATTTGTATTTATATACATACATACTGTATATACACACACCCTGCTAGGTCTGTTTAGTGTTATTTTGTGTTTTAAGGGCTGACAATTTGATATTTCACAATCAGTTTTTTTAAGTGTGCGTGTTTGTGAAATTTATTTTTCATTGATTACATGATGTATTCTATTTACATCGCCATACCAGGTGTTCTGTACCTTTTTCTATCCAGTCTTTCTCTTCCCACTCTCCCCAAACACCTCATCCTCCCCTTCTCCCAAAAGAAAGTGGAGTCCTTCCATGGTCATCTGTTGGGAACAGCACTACACAGCCATGCCGCAGGTGGAAAACCAGGTGGTGTGCTCTGCCACACTGGGCACAGGAGTGCTGCCGGGAGGTGGTGGAGTAAAAGGGATTGGAGAGGATGACTCACATCCTGCCAGAGGTCCAATACTCTGGGATCCAGACATAAATGTCTTTCTGTGTGCCCTGCTCTGCTGGATGGATGTCTGTATCCTAGTCCTCAGAGAGCAGGAGAAATAGCCGAGGGAGTCCTTGGGCCTCATGGAGGCCAAGGACGCAGGTCCTAGCCCCTTGGGAATCGCAGAGGAGCTCAGGACCCCAGAGCAGCTCAGTCTACTCAGAGGCGGAAGGAAGAAAGGGATCAGGGAAAGGAAACCGCCACCTCGTTGGTTCTGGTGTGGCAGGCGCCAGTGGGCAAGTTTCTAGGTCCCAGTAGTTCAGCCCACTGTGTGGGCCCAGTGCATCTAGTTGAAAGGAGGCAATGCACGGTTTTAAGATGTTTTATTATAGAAAGGAGAGAGAAGAGATAGGAAGAGATAGGCCATCTCCATTGCCGGCCATGGCCAAGTGGAGAGAGGGGAAGGGAGGAAGAGAAAGTAAAGAAGAGAGGAGGGTAAGAGGGAAGGGACACAAAGAGAAAGAGAGAAGGGGAGGGGCAACCACCCCTTATATGGTGGGCTGGCTATCTGTATGTGGGGTGGGGCATACCTGGCTGTGGTCAGATGACTGGGGTGGAGTCAAGCCAGAATGTCTACACTTAGATAGCACAGGCTAACGGAGTTGGAGGACTCCTGGAATTTTCTGAATTTTGAAAACTTACTGATTCTTGTACAATTCTAGATATTTTTTATCCACTTAAATTCATTCTGTGTCTGGGAGCATGGCTTTTATTGTTCTGTCCCTTGTAGAAACTCCTACTGGGTCACCAGACTGCTTTTCAAGGTCCCACAGTCTTTGACCAACCCTGAATATCAAGCCTCTGCAAGATGAGGCATATCCTCTTCCTCTGTGCCTAGACAAGGCAGCCAAGTTAGAACAAGGGATCCATTTTGTTTTTGTTTTTATTTTTAATTAGGACCTCCTGGCTGATTTGTACTTTATCCAGAATTCCTTGTGTTAACTCATTTGAAAGTAATATGTTTTCTGTACCTTTAGAAATGTTTCATTTCTCTACCATCGTGTACCAGGGTAGTAGACTTTGAAAACTCCCCATACAAGAGAAAAGACATAGGGGACATTATTCTTCTTTTCATTAAAATCTATGGACATGCACTGTGCAATTATTGTTTATTTTTTAAAACTACTTTACAGTATAATACAATCTCATCATTTCTCCCTTTACATTCTTCTCCTCATATTCCCCCATATAATCCTCGTTACTTAAATTTATGGCCTCCTTTTTTCCGAATTTTGAAAAATTGCTGATTCTTATACAATTCTAGATATTTTTATCCACTTAAATTCATTAATTTCCAGTACTGTATATAGCTTGATTTGCTGATATTTGTTAATTCACTGTTCTTAACAAATGTTTTCATACATATTTATAATTAGTTTTGGTCATTTTCATTTCAATTCCCCTGTCTCATCCTACAGTTTCTTTTTAGTCCTTTTGATATATTTTTTTTTGAATTTCAAGAATGTGGGAATTTAAAACAATACTAATATCTTATATAATTTTCACATTTCTGTCTCTCAAACTCTTGCTGTGGTCTCCTAACTCCACTATCAAATTTATTATCATTTCCTTAATTATTTTTAATGGATTTATTTACATTTCAAATGTTTTCCTGTTTCCCAGTTTCCCCTCCAGAAACCTACCATCCTATCTTCCCTTTCCCTGCTTCTATGAGGGTGCTCCCCAACCCAATCACCTACTCAAGCCTCCTGTTCCTGATATTCCCCTATATTGGGGCATTGAGCCTTCACAGGACCAAGGCCTCTCCTCCCATTGATGTCTACCTAGGCCATCCTCTGCTACATGTGCAGCTGGAGCCATGGGTCCTTCCATGTGTACTCTTTGGTTAGTGGTTTAGTCCCTGGGAGTTCTCTAGAATCTGGGTGATTGATATTGTTGTTCTTTCTTATAGCTTACAAACCCTTTCATCTACTTCAGTCCTTTCTTTAACTCCTCTATTGGGGATCCTTTGCTCAGTCCAATGGTTGGCTGTGACTATTGGCCTCTGTATTTGTCAGGCAAGCACTTCTTAGTGTCTGCAACAGTGTCTGTGTTTGGTGTCTTTATGTGGGATGGATCTATCTATCTGTCTGTCTGTCTGTCCACCCACCCACCCACCCACCCATCCATCCATCCATCCATCCATCCATCCATCCATCCATCCATCTATCTATCTATCTATCTATCTATCTATCTATCTATCTATCTATCTATATCTATCTATCTATCTATCTATCTATCTATCTATCTACACATACATACAAACAACATACAATTAATATATAAATATAACATGCTGAATCTATTTGTTGTTCCTAGTTTCACAATATTCTGTAGGTATTAGGGAAGAAATGATAGTACAGTTAGAGATTATGTTTTATGAAAGTGTTAGTAACATTTAGTTCAGTGAATTTACAAGCCATGTGCTATTTGCTTGTTTTTGTATGATTCATTATTTGCCTCTTTTAAAGCAGGTCTTATGTCAGTTAGGTAGGTATTAATTATTGATAAGATGTATGACTTAGTAGTGCATCTTTGGCAATAATCACATTTAGACATGCCTGTGAAAGTCAACATAATTGAATTAGAATGATGTCTACCTTCTTACTTTAGCAGATTTTATGACATCTTTCTACTCTCTAAAGCCTTGTACTGGCATTTGTTTAGTTCTAGTTGAAACTATTTTATTTTCATTTCCAAATTCAGTATTTTAAGAATTTAACTCCCACTTCTTGAAAGAAACCAATTGTAAGAAAAATATACACTCTAGGTAGTTTCCTGGATCCCCCTTAACAACACATTCAAAGGAGGTTTTCCTGGCTGTCCTTGGGTTTTTCTTATATAGTCTTAACCCCTACTGGGAAGATTATATTTCAATGTTTGTATCATTTCATATAGTTCCATTCACACAATTTCACTTTATTAGGTAATTTTTAGTAAATATAGAGCAATGATCGACTTTTAGCATCCTTAATGCTTCTACTATTTGTTTTGTAAATTTAACTCGAGTTCTAATAGAACTGCTGGGCAGAAATATCTGTTCTGAGTACTACTTATGTAGTTCTCATATTCATCTTTTAAATTTAGATGGTGGAATATTTTAAACTTTCTGATCAGTTGATTTATCTAATGTTATATGACAATAATTGCTTATACTGATTGAGCTATATTTTCCTTAATTATGTCAGATATTTTGTGAATTCTTTATTTTATACCTTGTTTGTTTATTATTCTGTGATGGTTGCTGTCTTGTATATTATAATTTCATTGGGGTTTGTGACATATGATAGGGATTATTCTGAAGCATTGAGGCAGAATAAGGAAGGTTTTTAAGAGACAGGAGGTGATCCCAAACTCAAGGGTTTGTATATAGATTGTTCTGATTCATTCTGGGTCACCTCCTTATCAGAATTGTTTGGGCATAAAATTCATTTCACAAAATGAAAATTTTATGGTAGTCATAATATTTCCTTTCCTTTCCTTCCATTATATTCTGCTACTACATTATTAATTATTTTTCAGCAATACTACAAAAATTAACTTCATAAGCATTGTTGTCTTTGTCAAGTTTTCTAATTTTAGGCATAAAAATTAGGTTCAGTTTAAATCTACTTTTTGTTTTGTTGAGTCAGGAATTAAATTTTATAATGTTCACTTGTCTCAAATGCTTTGAAAATTATTGTTTCTACTGCAAATCTTAGAAGATTTTAAGATTTATTAGTGGTGGTGTTGGTGGTGGTGGTGTGTGTGTGTGTGTGTATGTGTCTGTGTTTTAGACTGAGGACAGTACTCATTTGTCAAATTTCCATCAGGCATATGAATATTGATAATTAGCATCTGCAATACAAAATAACAAGAAGGCATGACAACAAGGTATTATAATACCAAAATTTGTCTATCAGTCTAATACATTACTGATCTGTACAACCAGTAAAAGACTGTCTCAAAGAAAATAAGTTGGAATTTGATTGAGATAAACACTGCATGTTGACTGTGCCTTGAAACATATCATAGACTCCTCACTCACATATGATCAAAAATATACAAATACATTTAAGTATTCATTTTGGAGTACCTAATTCCATCTCATTCTTATTTCTTTAAACATATACCATATCCATATTTCTAGGGCACACAACTAATTTGCTACATGTTTTATGTGACTCCTACAAAAGTGAAAATGTTTTGGTGGATAGCCTGGGATTAAAAAGGTAGGATGTCTCTATCTATGCAGCAACATGGAAAATGTCATTCATGTTAGGGAAAGGCAGTCTGGTGAAAACCTGGAAAGGTGTACAAGAAAAAGTGTAAAGGAATAAAACAAAACAGAATTTGAGTTTGGGAAGAGTAGTGATTTTATTTCTGTAAGGAGGAAAGAGATAAGTTGCTGAAATATTTGTAAAATCTCATGGAGATTACTGAGGGAAATTTTATCTAGTGGTAAACTTTTTTTTTTAAGAGAGTACAGACTTAATGGTAGTGAAATGGACAATACAGAATGTGATGATAATATATAACACTAAGACAAGGTCACCTGGACAGTGGCTTGAGCTAGGGAAATCACAGAATAGCAATCTTTTTTCTGTCATGTTCATTGGATTGTTAGTTACATTTTTACTATTAGATTATTGTAATGGTAACAGAAGTCTTGCACTGTAAAGTGAAGCCTCTTTGCTGAGGGTGAGTACAACACTAATTTAAATGTTATATTTAAACTTCAGGCAATAATTATATTGGCTCAGAAAACTGGTAGCTCCAAGTCTTTTTCCAAGGTCAGTATTTTTGGATCGTTGTTCAGGTTTAAACTGTTTGACATAATTTCTTTCCTTTAAAATGATTGAAGTCTACTTTACTTACCAGAAATAATCGTGAACACTTTATATGTAGATTTGAGCTGGCAAGTCTTTATTACCCTAATATATGCGAAGATTTAGGTGATGATGATACTTTAGGAGATTTTGTGAGATCATAAAGTTTACCTAGACATTTTGTAGACATGTTATCTACAGTATTTACATTAACCTAGCATGGTCATAAGGAAAAGACCAAATATAAAGCTGATTGACATCAAATACTCCCTTTACTGCTTTAATATTGTAAAACATTCTAAAATCAAACTTTGGAAAGTACAATAAGCAAAAATATTTTGACAGAAGCTTGCTTGGCTCATCTGTTACATGGAATGTAATGTAGACTCCTCTGTGCTGATCTCGTTCCACTATGCCTCAGTGTATCATACTGATGAGAACAGCACAGATATTTTCCCATTCTCTAAAATTTCAGAAAAGTAAAATTGAAACTTGTGGAGAGTCTCAGAGGAAAACTTCAGAGATGTGCTCAAAAATATAAGGTATAAGGAAATTGGGCATTTCTTGGTACAAAGTTATCATATTTATTTTTAAGTTTTATCTTGTAGAATATCTTATTCTTTCTGAGTAGTGGTCCTTTCCAATGTTATATAAAATTATATGCTTCTCTTTATCAAGTTATGTTTTTACTTAGCTATGTCACTTATACTGTGGATTTAATTTTTTCCTTAATTTTATTTGTTTATTCTGTTGTGATTGCTGTTTCATACCTTATCTGTTTATTGCAATATGATCCATGAGAGGAATCATGCTGAGAACTTGAGGTACCAGAGGGGAGCATCTGAATAGAGATTTTAATGTGACCAAACACATGAAGTGTGTGTGTAGAGCATCTTGTCTTATTTGGTGCCTCCTCCTCACTCAGTAGTTCATTGAGAATCAATGTTCCATATCTGTGTCATAATACCTGTTTGAATATGTAATTCATTGTACAAAATTCATATTTTGTGTTAATTGCAACATTTCCTTTTCCAGAAATTTCTGACTCCATCTTACTAATTATTTTTCACCAATACCTCAAACACTAACTCATAATATATTGCATTCTTTGCTGGGTTTCTGAATTTTAGGTACATATTTGTACATGAAAATTTTAAACTACCTGTTGTGCTCTTGAGTCAAGAATTACATTTTCATACTGTATTCACTTTCTCCAACTTAAAAATTACTGTGACTATTGCAAATCTCAAAATCTTCTTAGAGTCATTGATTTGTGTGAGTGTGTGTATGTGTGCATGTGTGTGTGTGTATTTGTGTGGGCCTGCACTCATATGTGTTTGATGCTAAGGATATTGCTCATTTGTGAAATGTTTGTCATGGAATATGAGGATATGGATTTCAATTTGTAGCATTTACAAAACAAAATGATAAGAGGGTATGATGGCTTGGCATTGCACTACCAAATTTGGTCTGCAAGTCTAATGAGCTGCTAAACTCTAGGATCAATGAAAATCTCAAGATCAAAGCTAAAAATCTAGAATTCAATTGAGATAGAATGGTCTTCTTGCAATCATACACCTGTTCGCATATGACAGACCCCTCACTCACCCATTATCAACACACAAATATATTTAAGAATTCATTTTTAAGCACCTAGTTTTATTTAACTAGTCTCTACATACATACATACATACAAACAAATAAATGTCATATAGACAATTATTTTGCCCTAAGTTTTGAAATATGATTGAAAGTTCAAGTTTTCCATCTTTACTTTTCTATCTTAATATTGTATCAAATTTTACTCTCTTATGGCAGTTCGTAATGATGTTTATATGAGGTTGGCCATAAAAATTAATATATCTTCACTCTGGTTTTAATATTATTATTCTCTCAATGTATTTGAAAATTATTACCTTCTTAAACTCAATGAATTGGGACATTTATAAATATATATGGATGTTTTAAATAATCTTAAATACATGCTTATAGCTTTCAGTATACTCATCTTTATCCATCCCCTTACTTTCATTTAATTTATGTCATTTATTTCTAATACAGGGTCTGACTGTGCTGCTCAATGTTGTTGAAACTCAAGCATTAAAGGCATGCTTTCTCTCATCATCCTAAGATTCTCACACTGGAGATTGCTACTGTGAACTTCTGGTATTGTAAAGTCACATGCTTTCTGATTTCTTTTTTGATTGTAAATTGCTCATGAAAACACTTAGTTTGAACTTTATATTTTGCTATACTCTACATTTTTGCATGCTTTACTTTACAAGAGGTCGCTTGCCCTCTCACAAAATTTGAAGATTTTCTTGTTGGACTTAAGCACCAGACATCTAATAACCAGAAATGTATAGTACTTATATCCCTCATATAATGGGGAAAGGAAAAGGAAAGAAAGAACATGGCTGCTCTTAGGTATGGTTGAGTAGAATGTTTACTGTACATAAAAGAGAAAGCATAGTCAGAGGCAGACATATCTGTGAGAGTCCAGAGTGAGAAGAGAGGGAAAGGAAATAGAATTGGGAGAGAGGGGGGCCAGGTGCAGGAGCCAGGCAGCAAAAATGACAAAAGGGTCAGGTAATCAACATGGTTGGATTATATACAGCCTTTTGCTGAATGGCACCCCAGTCCCTGGGCTGGAGAGTTCATGGTAGTGGACTGAGTATGCCAACCAAACTTTTAACAGATCAGGACAAAAATTAGTAGGAAAGCCTGAAGGCTATCTCTGCTTTGAAGTTACAGTCACCTCAGCCATTTGTCTTAGGTTCAAAGTCAACACTCATTAACTGCTTTGAAAAAGACATAGAGGAAAATATGAAATAGAAAGGCAAGGGTGGATATTCTTCGTTACTCTTATTACACAGGGTATTACCCTGTAAGGATGTGACCACATGTTGCTTTTTTATACATAATGTGTCATGTTTTTCTATATGATGGAGGGATTTATTTTTATTATGAACTCATATTCTTCCCCATTTGTTTTCATTAGGCAGGAGGATCTAGAATTTCAATACATTTTATAGTTTTAATTCTTTCAATATCAAATAAATATCATTGAATGATTTGTAAGTGGAATTTGATTCATAAATCATCTCTCAGTTATTTGTTAAGTAGTAGCTTCAAGTCTTTAAATAATTTACATTATTCTCAAGGGAAATTATATGTATATATGTATATATATAACATAAATAATTTATACCAAATTTATATATATATATATGTACATATATGTATACATACAAATATATACACAAAATTATGTATGCTTAATTATCAATTGCTATATTTGTTAGGTGTCAAACCTATGTTTGTGTTTAGGGCTAAGGTCTTCAGATTTAATAACTTATCAATGGACTTTTCCCATGAAGTCACTGATTCTCCCTCTCGGCCTAGTTAATTATCCATAGCTCCTCATCTAGCCCTGAGGCCTATGGGGTTTCTACCATCCACATTGGCAGGATAACTTGTCATGTCAGTTTTATAATCTTCTTTTGTCATCTGTATTGTTGATAGCTTGTGAATTCATCTTCCCTATCATAAATAAGAGATACATCTCACAGCAGACATCCCCCTACTCTGGATCTAGCACTTTTTTCCACCTCATACACAATGTTTTCTAAGTTTTGGGTTCTAAAATGCAGCTAGAAATTATAGTTTCCAAAAACTGATGGTGGTTAGAACTCCTACTAGATTTATAACCTTACTACCTATGGATAGTTGGCCAGGGGTACAATATTCACCAATGTTCTCTCCTTTGCCATAACCTTACTAACCAGAAATGAAAACAACTCAGGTGTGCCTTGGAGCCACAAAGTATCTAACGCCCTGCTAAGGGCTAAGATTTGCAAAATGATGACACTTAAGGAAAGAAGATACCATGACGTTTACCTAGAGGTGTTGTCTATAATTTTCACTTCAACATAGTGTGGTGATAAGAAAGGGATGAAATATAAAGCTTAATGATATCAGAGCCGCTCAACAATTTTGATATAGAAAATTTTAAACAAGAGGTAATTAGAAAATTGATTGAATGATGTTCAGGCCTTGGCAGATGCCTGGGCCATGTGTGGTTTGGGTCATGCGTCAGTGTTCTCCATGATTCTCCATACTACACTTCTGAGTCTCACAGGAAAACGGCACAGACAATTTTGCATTTCCCAATATTTCAGTTCAGTGTTAAGAAAGCTAAAATGGAAACTTGAGCAGGAGTTCAGATCAAAGCTTCAGGGATATTACAGAAGAAGATTACAGGGTGAATGTTTACATAAAGTGAGCAGCCTTGTGGTTTTTGAGTAGAATTCAGTGTGTTACTTTTTCATTTATATCAAAATTTTCAGAACTTAGGAGTTTGCTCATTGAGAAAAATTCTTGACATGCAGATATAAGCACCTGATATTTTTTCCATAAAATAAATGCAAAAATCAAGGCATACTAGTATAGAAAAGCCCTGCCAGGACCTGAGGGGAATTAACAGACATATCTGATTTTGTTGGCCAGTTGGCCTGGATATCTTGGTAAATTCTCATCCATTGAGAACACTTCATGAACCTAGCTAGAGATAGTAGATATTTTCATCTTACCAGTATTTAGAATACTTCATGAGCATGATGAAATTTGTGAACACATGAATTCCCATTTATATCCACATGATGTCCTCACACCATGGCTGGAGGAGGAACTCATAAAGTTGGACTTTTATCTAAGCTATTGATATGCTGCTTGATTTGAGAGAATGGGCTTCCTTTAGTAATATTTGCCCTGATAGGTTATACATTCTCATGTACAATGTCAGTTATTTATGAGTATATAGGCAGCACTAAATTTATTCATTTGGGGCAAAAAAGGATGTGTGAAAACATGAAGCTGAAATAGAATAGTGCTACTAAGGATAGGGGAGGAATTTTAAAATCATGATATGTATCAACATTTATTTATTCATTTATTTATTTATGTATTCACCTCACAATCACAGCCTCCTCTTGGTCCTCCACAAAAACACAACCCCGTCCCTCTCCCTTTCCCTTCTCCTCAGAGATAGAGGACAGCCCTGGGTATTAACCCACCTTAGTCCATTAAGTCACTGCAGGACTAGGCCCATCTTCTGCCACTGAGGTCGCAGTACGTAGCCCAGTTAGGGGAAGAGAATTCACAGGGAGGCAACAGAGTTAGGCTCCAATTGTTGGAGAACACACATGATGGCCATGCTGCATACCTGGTACATATGTTCAGGGAGGCCTGTGTTCAGACCTGGTATCTTCTTTGGTTGATGTTTCAGTTTAGCATCCCCCATGGGTATAGGTTAGTTAACTCTGTTGGTCTTCTTGTGGTCTCTATATCCCCTCCAGGTTCCTAAATTCTTTCCCCAAGTCTTCTAGAAGACTTCCCAAACTCTGTCTAATATTTAGGTGTGGATCTCTGCACCTGTTTGGGTCAGATGCTGGGAGTTCCTCTCTGAGAACTGTTATGCTAGGCTTCTGTCTGTAAATTCAGTCTGATAGGTAAAAACATACCCTGGGGCTCCGAGATAATTGAAGGAGTAAGGCAAGACCTTAATGTGTCCATATAGCTCTTTGGAGGACAACTTGACACATCACTCCTCAAAATGGCAAGGGTTGCTACTGCATTCATTCATGTCTCCCTCACAGAGAGCACCTGTGTATCCAAACCAGCAGTGACAAATATAATTGTCAATGGTGCCATCACATGTTGCATCATTGTGACAAGACTTTAACCAACAAAGAGGTATCAAGGTCTCACAGTGTGTCACTTTGAATACACTACCTATTCATACACAGAGTTGTTTCCTTCATCCACAGATAGACCTCCATGTAGACATGGTGGACTGGTACATTCACTAAAGTCAATTCACAGTGGTCTCCAGGGTTCTGGTACAGTTATAGAAGTAAGCCACAAGAAGTAAGCTTAGCTTGTGACATCGTGTAGACATGGCTGGGGTCCACATTTATCAGTTTCCAATTCATAGTTCACACCAAAGTATACTTGAGGACAGACACATGTGTATCTTCCTATCTCAGTGAGGCATATAGCCTCATTCATGCAGGGATCAGAAACATTCATCCACTTCCAACTGACAATGCCTGCCTTGGTATGCAGGAGTTGCTGTTGATTTCATCATGACACAAAGCACCATTTTGGTAAGGAATGCAAGTATACTCATTATAACCTGTCTTGCAGAACTTTCCTGCACATACAGGTGGGGTGACTCCTTGTTGGTGCCTCCATAAAAAATTAGTGGCATTTTCACATGACAGACTATTGTACCCAGGAAGACATTATCAAAGGAAACTTCTTTCTCTGGGATTTTCATACAAGTGTCAATTCCTTGGCAGAGAATGGAGAAGCAAGGGTCTTTTATATGTTCACAATCTCTGTCAAAGTTATTGGCTTAAGCAGCACATATGGGGAAATAATCCCCCATGGTTCAGGTTAGTTTCCCCTGTTGGTCCTGTAGAAACCATATCATGTCTAGGTTCCTCAATCTTCCTATGACTCTTCCACAAACTTCCCGAGATCTAGCTAAATTTTGGCTACAGATCTCTGCATTTATTTTGATCAGCTGCTGGGAAGAGAATATCCTTGTTTTTAGTAGCTGAGTCATATTCCATTGTGTAACTCAACCACATTTTCTTTTCTAGTTGTTCAGTTGAGGGACATTTGGATTGTTTCCAGTTTCTGGCAATTATGAATAAAGCTGCAATGAACATAATAGAGCAAGGTGTTCTTTTGGTGTAGTTGGAGCATATTCTGGGTATATGATCAGGAGTAGAATATCTGGGTTTTGAGGTAGAACTATCCCAATATCCTGAGAAACAGCGAAATTTATTTGCCTAGTACAATCCTGTGCATGCTACTATGAACTTCATGAGTTTATATGTGTAAGTGTTTTTGAATGTTAGGATATCCTGGGACTTGGAAGCCAGAAACCATGCAGCTATGAAAGGAAAAGGTGTGCCAATGGAAAGGCATCCCGAGATATGGGGGCCCAGGAACGACACAGCTTTGAAATGTGACAGTGTCCCAGTAGAAGTGAATCCTGAGACACGGGAGGTCAAGAAGCTTAGATCTCTGAGGTGGGACAGTGTCCCAGTGGGAGGGCATTCTGAGATACAGCAGCCCAGGAACTACATAACTGAGAGAAAACCTCCTTAGCAAAGGCCTTGCTGCTTCCAGGGTAGGGTATCCCCAGCTAAGCTGAAAAGCTCAAGGGTGCTCAGCCATACTCCTCTTCTCTTCATTGATACTTTTCTTCTTGACTTCTACAAACAAAAATTATATCAGGCAGAAAATCTCATGAAAGAGCTTTATTGGTGAGTCCAGGATGTTGAGGGACCAATCCAGGGATGGCTATGCTCTGCTCCTCGAAGTGGACAGCAGAAAATTGAATAAAGGACAGTATTTATATTTCTTAGATGGTGGAGCTTTTCAGAGAAGAGACTTCCAGATAAGAATTAGTGGGATTTTATTTTTTTCCATCTTCTTTTTTTAATTGGATATTTTATTTATTTTCATTTCAGATGTTATCCCTTTTCCAGGTTCCCCCCCCCCCCGAAACACCCTATCATATCCTCCCTCCCCTTGCTTCTATGAGAGTGCTCTTCCATCCACTCACTCACTCCCACCTCCCTGCCATTGATTCCCCTACACTGGGGCATCTATTGAGCATTCCTAGGTCCAAGGACCTCTCCTCCCCTTGATCCTTGACAAGGCCATCCTCTGCTACATATGCAGCTGGAGCCATGTGTAGTCCTTTGTTGATGGCTTAGTTCCCGGGAGTTCTGGGGGGTCTGGTTGATTGATATTGTTGTTCTTCCAATGGAGTTGCAAACCTCTTCAACTCCTTCAGTCCTTTATATAACTCCTCTAGTGGGGACCCCCATGCTCAGACTAATGGTTGGCTGCGAACGCCCACCTCTGTATTTGTTAGGCTCTGGCAGGGCCTCTCAGAAGACAGCCATATCATGCTCTTTTCATCATGCACTTCTTGGCATCCACCATAGTGTCTGCTTTTGGTAATTGTACATGTGATGAATCCCCAGGTGGGACCATCTCTGGGTGACCTTACCTTCAGTCTCTGCTCTACATTTTATCTCCATATTTGCTCTTGTGATTATTTTGTTCTCTTTCTAATAAGGACTAAAGTACCCACAATTTGGTCTTCCTTCTTATTGAGCTTCATGTGGTCTGTGAATTGTATCCTGGTTATTTGGAGCTTTTGGGAGAATATCCACTTATCAGATGTGTGTTCTTTAGCAATTGAGTTACCTCACTCAGTATGATATTTTCTAGTTCTATCCATTTACCTAAGAATTTCATAAATTCATCATTTTTAATAGCTGAGTAGTACTCCATTGTGTAAATCCTGAACCTAGGGAGCTCAGGGCTTGGTGTTTTGTTTTGTTTTGTTTTGTTTTTCAGGGATAGGTAGTTTTCCTGCTCACCTACTCAGAGATTTTGTGTGTGTGTGTGTGTTGGGGGGAGGGGGAAACTCAGAGATTGGTGGGATTTTGTGATCAGGGATTGGTGGATTTTTTTCATCCACTTTTCCTTGCATTGGTCCTCCAGGGAAATCCTTCCTGGCTGCAGCTGACATTTGCTGAAGCACCATCTCTGGGGGCCTGCTTGTTGGGGAGAGAGAGGCTAGAGATAAGTTGCTGCCCCTCTGGATATCTCTTGTGGGACAGATCCTGCAGTGATGTTTCACAAAAGTCAGTAAAGGAGGTTTCGCCACCATGGGCAATACCTTATGAAGGCAGTATACTGAGGCAGGATAGGTGTCACACACACACATACACACACACACACACACACACACACACACACACACACACACACACACATATATGTATCCTGCCTCAGTAGGATATATATATATATATATATATATATATATATATATATATATGTGTGTGTGTGTGTGTGTGTATACATATTTGTGTGTATATATATATGAATATATATGTATGTATATATATATATGAATGACAAAATAATAAAGGAAGGTTATCTATATATAGATGTGTGACTTAATTATATATTTTTGTTACTAGATTTAATTTAATATTGTCCCTGCATGGAATTTTAGTTTTCAAAACCATGACTTCTAGGGTATTACAGGTAACAAGAAAAAAAAATGTTTATCTTACAGCAAGAGCTTCAAAGACAAGACATCCATTTTTAAAAACAAAACCTACTTTGGGGCAGGGGGAGGATATCAGAGATTTAAATTCCTGTAATTGCTAACCATTTTATTATATATGTATTATATATTTTTTTGGTCAAAAACATAAATACTATGAAATAAACAATAACAAATAAACTTACTATTTATTGTATGAAATTTTTTGTAAGGTAAGTGTTAAACAATATCAAGAGTACTAATTCATTATTAATCAAATCTTTTCCTTGTGTCACAATTTTAATTTTTAGCATGGATATTCTAGTTTTTCCAAAAAAAAAAAAAAACTTGAGGTGCAATATAATTAGGATCCATTTTTATATAACATGGGAAATGTGACTGAACACCAAGCTAAGGTCCAATGTTCCAACTAAGGATCAACAGTAAATATTTTAAACATTACATCTCAACTTTGGAATAAGGGAGTTTTCAGTTTAAGAGATATTGTGCATAATCACCATAATAAATGCTCAAACCAAAATGACGTGTACATGTAATTTAGTAAGTTAATATTACCTGTACACTTGATGTTAAATTTTTAAGCCCTGTATGTTTCTAGGTAAATTGTAGAGAAAATATAGGGCACATTAATTACTTAAGCAGCACATAGAAGAATTTTATTTGTTTGCTTGTGTCTCTGTTGGTTTAGTTGTTTTGTGTCTTCAAAACATTTTAGATATGTATGGATCTAACAGAATTTAGCTAAGGAATCCCCTTCAAAATATAAGATGTTAGAGATATTACTGAGAGTTGTCTATGATGAGTATCCAGTTAGTTGGTTTAATTATAGAAATATTAATTCCATTAGGTTACTAATAGTTGCTTTTATTTGAAATAGTTTATTTCATATGCATTCTGAAACATGCATTATCTTTTTCCTGGCTGTTCATTTGTTTGTCTTCTCCTTGTCACAGAAAAAGGAGGCCAGCCAGAACTAGAGGAGAGGGTTTTAAATAAACTTTGAGACCAGGAGGCTTAGAGTTTGTGGTATTGCTTTTAAACCCCTTCTACAGAGCTAGCTTTTCAGTGAAGTTGCATGTGACTTTTCTAATATTATACACACCCAAACGATATCTAAGTATCTGTAAGACTGATTCCAGTGATCAATATTTTCATAACCAATTTGTATATATTTTCAAATAGAGGTCAGCAACCTGAAATGATTAACCAGTACTTTTTGTATTTTTAAAGATATCAAACTGTCAACAATATAAGAACTTACAACCATGAGACTGTCAAAGAGAAAAGTATAAAACCAAAAGAAAGAGTATTTTGGCTTTTGGGGCAGAACCCAGGGTAGATGTTATGTATAAGGCAAAAATGTCCGAAGAATGTAAAGACTCTTATATATCAGTTATGGAAAGCATGTCCGTAGAAATGACAGGACCATGTTTATTTCTTTCTTCAGTTTCCATTCAAAGATACAAATCCAATGGAGTTTTCTCAATATAGAAAAAAAAGGTCTTTCATAGAAACATTTTGGCGACTCTTCTGAGGTAGGATCATGTACTCACTGACTGGCAAGGCTACTGTGTGTATCCTGAGGCCTCAGAAGGGAGAAAATAGAAGTGGCTGCTCAATTTACGTTATCAGGTTCTACTCCAAGTATTCTGGAGTCATTCTTTGCCATTTGGGCAAGCGTTCCAAGCTGGAACATTATCTTGCCTTCCTTTCCCAATTCTCATGGGCCCTTTGGGAGAAGAGGAAGAGGATATAATTAAGTTCATGCTCTGGGCATAGCACAAAGGAGAAACTGAGTGGTAGGGATAAGAACTGTTAAGATGAGGATTTATTCATATAGGGATTGGGTCTGTGATGATTCTCCATTCCATTACATGAAATTATATATTCAAATCAGTTTAAATATTAAAACACAATGTCTACACATCAGAGCAGCAGTGGTCATTGTCCAATGTTCAGTGAAGCCAAATTGTGACTGAAAAATTATGGCAAGACCTTTTATTTTTCCTGACCAAAATTGTGGAATTTGGAAAAGATGGTAGGTACATGTAACCAAGGTAAAAATATGGGTTAAATCCTAAACTCTGCCTATTGTACAACTATTCTATTTCTAAAATATATCTGATATGTAGAAGGGGTCCTAAACACTTGTTACCTTCCAGGAGTTAAGAGGCCACAGGGATAGTGGAAAATTCCAAGAGCCATCAACTGAGCAAATTCCAAGATGAGACTTTTGATTCTTCAAGAAATAAACACACTGTGTCCAAATTAGGTCCCTTGAGCTATGTCTCAATAATTTTAGAGGTATTGGATACATGGTCCAGTTGAATAGAGAAAGCCTCTTATTTGGAGGTCAGAGTATATTTGAAAACAAAAGGGGGTGAGAACAGTGACCAGTGGAGATCAAAAATGAAAGGATGATTGCACAAGAGGAATATAGCCCTTCTAGCTTCATTAAGGGGATGAGTGATTTTGTGTGAATGTGAACTAGGGAGTGTGAACTGTTTGTAGATCTCAGGCTACTAATGGATTTCATTTTTCCTTTTTGAATTTCTGCACAGAATTTTTGTAAGATGAATTTAAAAGAAGTACTTTTGACATAGTCCAAGTAGTTCCCAAATAATTGATATGAGGAACTTAAAAATTTATTCAATAATCCTTAAGAAAAATAACTGAGCAGATATCCCCAGCCCTCTGTACTCTCTTAGAATCTACCCATCCACATGCCCTGAGTTATTTGCATTTAGTCTCTACTTTGCTCATTCTGATGTAGCTCTCTTTCCTAATGGAGAACTCCCTTGGAGAATTTTCCTCATGCCTGCCCTCATGTTGACCTTTTTCTTCTTTCTCCACCTCTTGGCACTTCTTCTCCTGGATCCTTACTTGCCTCATGGTGAACTCCTTCTACCTGGCTCTTCTCCCTGGTATCCCAGGCTAGAATTTAAAGTCCAGCCTTGATACCTCTGCTACCCATACATTGTCTTTTCAAGTTTTTATTAACCAATAAGATATAATTGGGGAACATTCTATATACAGCATTGTTATATAGGATTGTTCAATATTCATGACAATGTGCATGTCTGGATATTGTCAGCATTTGCATACACAGAGCTATATAAAAGACCAAATCCTGGAGCAGACCTTGGGTGCAAACTCCACAGCCAGTTCCACAACACTCAGAGGAAACTCCACTCCCAGGTGCTCTAACAAGCTCAGGATCCCAGGATCCCAGAATCACAGGATCACAGAGACAGCTTGACTCTGAGGAGTTCTGACACAACCAGGATCACAGGAAGGACAGGCTCCAGTCAGATTTAGCAAGGGCAGGGAGCACTAGAGATAACCAGATTGTGAGGAGCAAGCATAAGAAAATAGGCAACACAAACCAAGGTTGTTTGGCATCATTATAACAAAATTTCCCCACCATAGCAAGTCCTGGACACACTATCATACCAGAAAAGCAAGATTCAGATCTAAAATCACTTCTTATGATAATGACACAGGGCTTTAAGAAAGACATAAATAACTACCTCAAAGAAATACAGGAGAACACAGGTAAACAGCTAGAAGCCCTTCAAGAGGAAACACAAAAATCCCTCAAAGAAATACAGGAAAACACAAACAGGTGAAGGAAATGAACAAAACCATCTAGAATCTAAAAATGAAAATAGAAACAATAAAGAAGTCAGAAAGAGAGACAACCCTGGAGATAAAATACCTAGGAAAGAAAACAGGAGTCATAGATGCAAGCATTACAAACAGAATACAAGAGATAGAAGAGAGAATCTCAGGGACAGAAGGTACCATAGAAAACATTCACACAACAGTCAAAGAAAATGCAAAAAGCAAAAAGCTCCTAGCTGAAAACATCCAAGACATCCAGGTTGCAATGAGAAGACAAAATCTAAGGATAATACGTATAGAAGAGAGTGAAGCATCCTAATGTTTTGGGCCAGTAAATATCTTCAACAGAATTATAGAAGAAAACTTCCATAACCTAAAGAAAGAGATGCCCATGAACTTAGAAGTAGCCTATAGAACTCCAACTAGACTGGACCAGAAAAGAAATTTTTCCTGTCACATAATAATCAAAACAGCAAATGCACAAAACAAAGAATTTTAAAAGCAGTAAGGGAAAAAGGTCAAGTAACATATAAAGGCAAGCCTATCAGAATTACACCAGACTTCTCACTTGAGACTATGAAAGCTAGAAGATCCTGGACAGATGTCATACAAACCCTAAGAAAACAGAAATGCCAGAACTCTTACTTGCCATAGATGGAGAAAACAAGATATTCCATGACAAAACAAAATTTACACAATATCTTTCCACAAATCCAGCCCTACAAAAGATAATAGATACAAAACACCAACATAAATAGCAAAACTTCAACTCTAGAAGAAGCAAGAAAGTAATCTTCAACAAACCCACACAAACCTAATTCCACCTCTTACAACAAAAACAACAGGAAGTAACAATTACTTTTTCTTAATATCTTAATATGTAAATTAACATTACCAACATATTCTAATTGATTGAAATCCAAAAATATGAGGAACTAGAAATTTGCTGACTGTCATCAAATGGTCTCTCTAATTTGGTAATTGGAAAAATAGGTCTAATATTGTACAATCCATATACACTTGCTTGTTTGTATTTGACAGTTTCTTGCTGAGTACCACATAATGGTCTTGAAATCAGGCTTTTCCTATTTCAGCCTCTCTATTGTTCATTTCATGTTTTTATGCAATACTATGGTTTTCAGAACAGCTTACATATTTCAAAAGTATTTATACAGCCAAAAGAAATGTAGACAATTAAATTGGGAGGTGGCTTGTAAGAGAACAGCAAAGAGTGAGACTGAATGATTTGCTTGATGTTTGTAACTATTGTATCAAGTTTGAAGAAGAGGACTTTAGAAGTTACTCTTTCTCTGAGATGAATGCTTTCCAAATTATCACAGCTAATGAACCAAATTCTTACCTGCACCTAATGTCTGTGCCACCTCCAAGTAGAACCATTGTTCATTGAAACAGTTGGTGAATGACTTTATGGATAAAACATCTTAACACACACACCACTTCTTAAATGAATTTAACCTGTTCTCTGTGGGCTGAGAATAAAGACACTCACTCAAATCAAATAGCTTTGACTATAGCAGGAACTCTTTATCCAAAATCGCGCCTACAATTCATTCCTTGGTGCAGCAGAACTGTCAACTCTTAGCTTAGCTATGATGAAGGTAAAATCCTTTGGTGATATAAGGGTCATTGACATGCACAGCTTTAATACAATGAAGTCCAATGTCTAAAAATTGTTCTTATTTTGGGCTTGTACTATAGTAACAGCCAAGATTTTAAGCTCTACTACATACAAAATAAACAAACAAACAAGCAAACAAAAAGACTTTATATATTTATACAGTTAATATACAGTTAATATATTTAGAGTTATATTGAGAAAAACATATGTATTTTCAGTATTGCTGTAGACAAACATCTACATAAGACTGTTAAATTGATTGTTGTTTTATATCAAACAACTTTTGTAATACTCATTTTTATTGTTATAATATTTATAAATTTTAAAGAATATGACAAAAATATGGTATTGTAGGTATTGAATGGGGGTCTCTGGGAAGAGTTGTGGTACAGAAGGGAAAACAGGAATGTGATTTAATTCGACTTACTTAATTTTTTTTTAAATGTTAACAAATTCAGATAAATTGAAATCATGTATCTTTTCTCATTATAATGCAATAAAACTTAAATCAATAAAAAATAAAGACCATTTCCCCAAAATCTTTAGATTTCTAATGAAGCTTAATATGATGTATGGGAGAAGAGAGACCATTATGAACAGAAGCTACTACTTCAAATTGAAAGACACAGATACTCTCAGTCAGGGAAAGCATAGCTACTTTGGACAGGGTCAAAAAGAGTTTCTTCGGGTTCATTCCAACAACTTTTATCCAGGGTTTTAGAAGTCCTATGCTGAAGGTCATATACCCAGTTGAAAATCATGCAGAAGAACTTGTATATAGTCTTGACTATCCAGCAATCACCCAAGCAACTCTCATCTGAGAAGATATCTCTGTCACATTGCCTACTACAGGTGGAATCTCCAGTCAATCAGAACCCCCTCCCAAACAAGGAGAAACAGGATGATTGTGTTCCTATAAAGCAGTGGGTTTGATAATGGCTGTGTGGTGATTTCCCATGAAGAATTCTGGGGGGAGACTTTTATCTGGGACTGGAGATTAATGAAAAAATTATCTTCCTGGGTTATAAGGCAAAAGGAAGTTTCACTCTAGATAAAACTGTAAAGGTTGATTTGGATAGTGCTGCCATTTCTGACCACTTCTTCAATCCAACTTGGATTTTTGGACCATGCACTAACAATAGCAAATTAGAGCCAGCTGAGAGTATGTGTTTGTGGGAAAGAGAAATTTGTACAAATTTCTCTATTGCTTTAACATTCCTGCCACCACCTACCACCCAAAAATCTGTTACCCATTGGAATCTTAGAGTAACCAGAATGGAATGACAGAAAAAGGAAAAGATACAACTTGAGTCCTGCCTTTGCTAAAGATAAATGGAAAAATCCCTGAGCCAATATGCAGACGTTACTCTTCATTATGTTCAGGTGTCTGAGCAAATGTTCATCAAAGACAGTTCAATACTGAAACTGCTAGAATTATAGAAAAGCTTCAGTAATCAAAGAACTTTCACAGCCTGTCCTGTGTGTTCACTAGATATGGGGATAGATTGGGTCAGTATGTGAGCTGTGGAAGCAAAGAAACTGAGCAATATATCCTTATATTCCCCTTTTGAGCATAGTCTTCATAAATGGAGACCATAGATGGTAATCAATTTCTCATTAGTTATCTCTTATGAGCTATAATAAATACTCTTCCAACACTATAGAAAGTCTCCATGGATATTAGATACTGGAAGATAGTAGAAGTTGGAAAAGTACTACTGAGGGAATTAGGTATGAAGAAAGAAATAATTGATATTCAGTTGACTGAGACTGATAGATAAAAAATATTCATTCTAGTAAATAATGTTCATTGACTGAGGAAAGCAAGTACTAAGCAAGGATCTTGTGGCTGGCATGGAGATTTTATAGTTTTTATGAACTCCTCTTTTTTTTTTATAAAGTTGGATAGGCTTTAGCAGATTTATGTAGTTTCACCAACTTTCAAAGATTATCTGTAAAGTGAGATTGATTGCTGGAGAAAGGAAAGGAAAGCAGAAGCAGAAGAGTTTGTGAAGTCTAGTGTGGGAAGTTCCTAAGAAAAATTACTGAAGACAGCAGTTACTTTTCTCATGATCTGTTACAGGGCTTTAAACACTCACCTAGAATTGAATAGAAGGTGAAGACAAGCCTATCTCTATTCAGTGTAATTATGTCTCTGTATTAATCAGTGCTTCATTCTCTTCTGTGAAAAGAAGTGTTATGGGTGGGAATAATTTACATAACTAGGACCTCCACCAGTACTCAGGTAACATGGGTTGTAGGCTACAGTTGGAACTAAAATCACAGTAGAAAAAATGAGCCATCCTGCTACCCCAGTGAATACAACTAACTAATAGCTGTAGCATTGAAGAACAGCATCTCCTTTGTCATTTGTCTTGTATAGAGCAGAGAAAAAGGAGTCATATGTACCAAAGCAAATATTGTTGGTAAAATGAAGGGATTCTCTGTGGAAGACTTAGTGCCTCCTGTCCATGCTACTGTATCCAATAGTGATGAGAGGAAGAAATAATATGCTAAGATTCAATGCTGTGTTCCGTATTGATTATATTTGATTTAGTATCTCCATAGCTTTGAACTCCTGAGATCAGCTGACACTTGCTCAGAAGAGATGACAGTGGTTGTTCCAAGTACTTCACCAATGTTAAATCAGGAGTCCTATTATTACGTATAGTGTAATGACTCACACATTTGCATCATTGTTTTGCCCATATACTGTATGCCCCCTTTTCTATGTAGCTATCATTATGTAATCTTTGAGCATTTTGCAGCTTTGGAGACTCATTTAATAAACATGAAAATGCATCTAAAGAATCATGCATTTATGATTATTTTACAAATGATGTATAGGAGAGGTGATTCTATTTAAAGGTACAGAAAAGATAAAAGAAGATATTTGTCGAAGCCATAACATTGTACATTGGAAATTCTAGGGCTAGTCTTAAATGACTTCCCTATTAGTTATTGACCACAAAAAAAATCTAGCAGTTTCTAAGACAGTAAAGCTGTTTGCAACAGGTGTTGGTTTTTTTTAAGAACTGAATGAAAGGCTTCCACTGTTGAAGAATTTGTTCTGCCTACGGGGCTTGAGAAATTTAATTTAACTCATTTAAGTCTTTCTTACTATGAGAGACTTTGTGAGTTCAAATTTACCAGACCTACTTGTCTAGAAGATTCTGTTTCTTTAGAGTTATTCACCACCTTTGGCTCTGACAATCTTTTTATATTCTTCTTCTGTAGAAATCTCTGAGGTATGAACTAAGAAGTTTGCTTAAGACATCTCATTTAGGAGCAAGTGCTCCAAAGTTTCTCATTCTTGGCACATTGCACAGTTTTGAGTCTTTATGTCATGTCCCATCTACTACAAGTAGAAGCTTTGTTAATAATTGTTGAAAAACATGCTTATCTATGGGAGTCATTTTAATACTAGATACCTTTAGCAAAATAATATTAGCAGGTTTTCCGCTAGGCTCCTGTCCCATCTAGGCTCCTGTTTTTTTGTCAAACTAACAATATTCTCTACTGGTTTTGCTTTATGGATTGCATCATGAATTCATAAACCTAAATGATTACTTCAAACACTTTTGTACAATGAGTTCCCAGTGTATTGTACAGGCATATCACTATTGTAGGTTGCATCATTTGTATCTGGGTAGTATTGATTTCTTCTTTCTACTTTCCAATACCAGAATTTCTAGTCAGTAATAGTAAAGCTTCTAATTTTTTACTAGGTCAGTTTCTCTGTGTATGATGTCATAAATAAGCTGCATTTCCAGTAATAGGTCTCACAATTAAGTTGTATAGAGTAGCAGATACCCTTGTGGCTGTATCCTGGGACGGCTGTAAAGTCTATGTGACCCCATTAGAGAATGACTCAAAAATTAAACCATTTCCACTATTGCACATTTTACTTGGTGGCCTAAATGATTAGTTGAGAACTATCGCCTTTTGTAAGGTGAATCTATTACATTCCATTTTTAAATTATACATTTTAGGAAGTTTTTAAGTATTTTTCATGTATTCATACATGTGTATATGATCTAATGATTACTTATATCATTCTATCTTTTATCCACAGCAACACTCCTCTATGTCCCATTTGATTTCTAATTCTAGGCATATAGTTATGAATTTTGTAATTACATACATATAATGATGTATATCTAATGACTAACCGCTGTATTCAAGAAGTGTTGAGCATACACACACACACATATATTCATTATGTGGTGTGTTTATGTTTATACATGCTTATAGTTTCTTTCTAGTGCTGAATTTTTCAGATATTCTGTACTTTCAAAGGCTCTTTCTAGGAGAAAATTAACTCTCCATTTCTTAAAGTCCATTATTACTCATAGCTCTTTAGGTAGCCTTGTTATTTTTCTCCATATCACCAACAACATTTAAGCCTGGAGTCTCATCATATCATTCCTTTTTAGGAATGTTTATGATTGAAATTTCATGGATACAGCTTCTCTTTCACATACAGAAGGGTATTTCTCAAAGCAGGCATACTGTTCTTTTGGATTTACAGTAGTTTCTCCATCACTTCTACAATACTCTGATGTTTGGGTGATGATGATGTTTTTAAATTTTACAGTTGATATTAGGCATACCACAATCAGTTTAATTTTTACCAGTGGTATACTGTAATGGTCTATTTCTGCTGCAAAATGAAGTTGTTTTGCTGATGGTCAGTCTTATGTTAATCTGTGGATATAAAGATAAATATTTATAATGTGATTCTAAATAACACTGGTTCAGTAAAATTGGCCACTGTAGGTTGTATTCCAAGATTGATAATCTAACTGCCTGTGGAGAGTTGGCTAGGTTTGTAGTGTTTGGCATAATTCAATCCCTTGATCATATAGTAAGACTACTGATTATCATTAACATTACATTCTATCATGAACAATTCATATATGACTTTGAATCACTAAACCTCTATTACCATGGTAGGGCTATGATTTGTGAAATGATGATACTTTTGGGAAGTTGGTACAATATTCAAGTTTACCTATAGGTTTTATATCATTCTTATCTCTAGTGTTCACTTCAACATAGTGTGGTGGTAAGAAGTAGACCAAATATAAAAATGAGAGACATAGGGGACTCTCTTTTCTACTTTAATATTGTAAGAAATTCTAAAATCAACCTTACTAGAAATGACAATATGAAAGAATACTTTGTTAGAAGCTTGTCTGTCTTGCATGTGTTGTAGAATTTAGTGGAGAGTTATTACACTACTTGTGGCTCACAACAGAACAATGCAGATACTTCTCATTTTCTAAGATTTCAGAGAAACAACATTGAAAATTTAGGAATAGGTCAAAGATGATCTTCAATGTTATGATAGAAAAAGATTTCTGGATATATAGAGTAAATATTCTTGCTGTCCTTGAATTATAGTCAATGGGCTACTCTTTCTTAATTTTAAGGTCAATTATACCTGCATCTGATGGTGGCCCAGTAGGCAACAAAATTCCTCTGAAATTATGTGCTTCTGAGTTTGTATCTAGAATATACAGGTAAAAATCCATGTTTAGTGCTTTGGGCAAGCAATTCAATTACATTAAGTTAAGATTGCTGAGTTTTTCTGGCTAGCCAACCTACATTATTTGGTAAGTTTGGTGACTATAACTATATCGAATGAAACAAATGTAGTAGGAACAACATCAGAGCTGAGCACATGAGCTGTGAGGAGTTAAATCTGTATATACAAGACTTATACAGATCAAGGTAGATAAAATCTTAGCAGGACTAATGGAATCCTCAGGAAGTCCCACTCCTATTTTAGTTATCATTGACTCTTGGTGGACTGCTGGAGAAAGGTGAATTGGTTTTCTTCAGTAATGTTTGGCCTCAGAAGATACCAAAATTTCATTGGAGATCCATATATCCTTGAACACTTATATAGCCCTAAATTGACAAGTTGGTATTAACAAGAAAGGGAGAATGGGTTACACAACTCTATAGTTTGACTGGTTATGGTTTTCTGAAATAATCATCTTTTACAATGAGGAGTTTCTGTATGAATGGAGAAGGCTAAATTTATCTTAGTGTACTCAGACAAATTTATATAAATTATTGTTAGATTAGACTAATATATAATATTTTGTTGTTATATAGGATTGCATTGTTATATTAGATTAATAAGTTTAAAGTTTACAATTCTCCATTATCCATAACTTCAGTAGCACCAAGTAATTGACCATGTTTCTAGTATTAGGCAATGTCTCCTTAAAGGCCATAAAGGCAATTAGAGTGGTACTAGATGACACAAAGTTATATGTGCTACCACTACACACTTGAGGATATTATGCTATGCTGCTTATTGATGAGGTTTACAGCATCTTAGCTATATATGACTTTTGATTGCCTTTCTCCTTTGGAAGCTTGTCCATTATTTTTATTTGTATATTCTGCTGCTGTACCTATTCCCTCCAGGTTCCTCAACACTTCCTCTCAATTTTCCACAAGACTTCGTGAGTTCAATGTCATGTTTGTCTGTGGGTATCTGCATCTGTTTTGGTCAGCTGCTGGGTAGAGCTTCTCAGAGAATAGTTATACTAGGTTCCTGTATACTAGGTTCCTGACAAAGTATCATTAATAGTGTTTAGGATTGGTTCTTGCTCAAAGGATAGATCTCATGTTGGGAAAGGCATTGGTTGGTCATTCTCTCAGTCAATGTGACATCTTTGTCCCTGAATTTCTTGTAGATAGGAGAAATTTGGGGTTGAAGGTTTTATTGGTGGAATAGTGTCATTATCCCTTCATTGGAAGACCTGCCTTGCTACAGGAGGTAGTCACTTCAGGGTCCATATCCCCCACTGCTAGGAGTCTTAGTTAGAGTAGCCTTCATAGACTCCCAGAATCTCCACCCATCCCAGGTAGCAAGTTCATAATAAATATATCCATGAAATATTCTTATACCTATTGTTCATAGTACAATAAAGTGAAGTAGCAAAAAAAAAAAAAAAGTAAGAGCCAGGTGATCAGGGAGTTTTGTTATAATAATGTTTCTGTGAATAATATTAGAAGCTCCATCAATTGTTTCAGTATCCTGACCATCTGAATTGAGCTAAACTTGATGGGAAAATCCACAAGGACTTAACCATACTCAATGAACAATATACAATTGAGGAAAGCCAAAAAAAGGAATATATGGCTATTCTCAGTGAAGATCACACCAATTATTTGTGTCTTAGCAAATGGTCACCTTGAGAACATACATCAAGTTATTGATCTTATTGATCAGATTATATTAAGGATATATATGTATATACATGTATACATGTAACAAAATTAGTAAAAGATGGATATAAATTTGAAAAATATTGTGATGTGGTTCATGGGAAATTTGAAGGAAGAAAGGAAAAGAATAAATGTAACTAAATTATAATCATAAAAATAAGAAAGTAGTTCATATTGTTGTTTGTCCTAAGGGGCTGCAAATCCCTCAGCTCCATTGGTCCTTTCTCTAACTCCTTCACTGGGGACCCTGTACTCAGTTCGATGGATGGCTGTGAGCCTCTACATCTGTGTTAGTCAGGTACTGTCAGAGCCTCTCAGGAGATAGCTATATTTAGGCTGGCTTGCCCTTCCTTCAGTCCCTGCTCCATAGTTAATCTCTGTAACTCCTTTCGTGGGTATTTGGTTCCCCCTTTTAAGAAGGAATGAAATGTCCACCTTTTGGTCAGAGCTCCCAGGGTCTCAACCACCAACCAAAGACTGCACATGGAGGGGTCTGATTGTTCAGGCAGCATGTGTATAGTAGAGGATTGCAAATTCGATCATCAATAGGAGGAGAGGACCTCGGCCCTGTGAAGGTTCTGTGCCCCAGTGTAGGGGAATGCCAGGGCCAGAAAGTGGGAGAGGGCGGGGTGGAAGGCATGGGGAAGTGGGAGGCAACAGGGGTTTGTTTTTGTTGTTTTTGTTTGTTTCTTTGTTTTTTGGAGGGGAAACTGGGAATGGAGAAATTTACATGTAAATAAAGAAAATATCTAAAAGAAAAAAAAATTCTATTCAGCTGTAAAGAAAAATAAAATAAGTAATTCTTCAGGAAAAAAAAATAAGAAAGTAGTCCCACACATGGATATGTATACACATACACACACACACACACACACACACACACACACACACACACAGAGAGAGAGAGAGAGAGAGAGAGAGAGAGAGATATTTATACAAGTATGGGTAGAGTAGTAATACTAGAGGTAGTGATGAATTTTAGATTATAACATGGAGGGGAAATATTAAAAGCACATAATATTTATATTGAATAAAATACGTTTTAAGAAATGAGGCTACCAGTGGGGGAAAACGTACACTTTCCCTTTTGTATATTACCTGAATGCACAATTTGTTCACTCCTTACCCTAGCACTGTATGAATTCACAATTACATGCAGACGCACAGAGAAAGAGAGAAAGAAAGAGAGGGTGTGTGTGTGTGTGTATGAGAGAGAGAGAGAGAGAGAGAGAGAGAGAGAGAGAGAGAGAGAGAGAGAGAGAGAGAGAGAGAGAGAGAGAGAGAGAGAGAGAGAGGAGAAGGGGAGAGGGAGAGAGAAGGGGAGAGGGAAAGGGAGAGGGGAAGGGAGAGGGAAAGGGAGAGGTGCAGAGGCAGAGACAAAGACAGAGAATAATTATAGACCTATTTTGAAATATGTTTTTCATAATACCTGTTAAATTATTTCTTTATAGTGACTATATTTTGAGCCATTCCATGTTTATTGGGATATATTATTTTACTAGGGATAGAACACCTCATTTCTTCTTTTAAACTAATCAGCTTTTTCTGTAATCTAATCATTTTAATAGACAGAGTTCTAATACAGTGTGATGGCTCATGCTCATAATCATTGCGCTTATAAACAGTGCCACAGCTGGGTTGAACGTGTCAGCAGCAGCTGGACCTGGCAGCATGAAATCACAATCAGAAGGGTTCAGACAGACAAAGACGCTTCCTTATACATGGCCATCTATTCCCAAGCAACCGGATACATGCTCAGCCCCCACGTACCACTGGCTGTTTTTGTTAAATGGAACCATGTAAAATTACATTCATTTATTCTTCCTTATTTCACTGTCCCTGCCTGCTGCAGCACAGAAGGAGGAGGGACAGATAAATACAAGCTTGTATAGAAATCTCCCCGGTTACAGAAGGCTATTGATTTACATAGCTAGTTTTGAGATCTCTCATTTGATTGGTTCTAAGCCCATTCTTATTATGAATGCACACACTCAGCCAATCATAGAAGAAGAGAGCAAATATAAGTCCCTGAACAGAGGGTTTTTGCCAGTCAGTCTCCTGGCTGGAGTCCAGCTCTCAGCTGGGTCCAGGCTCTAGCCAGGACCTGACTACAACCTACATAACAGTGAAAGAGGACCCTTATTAAGATGTGCCAGGAAACAGAGCCAATGGAAATCCAGCATAGACAGGTACTTAATAAAAGACTCCACACTCCTGAATTATTTGGAATTATTTGTTTCTATTTCCTGTTTAGGAAATATGTTTCTGCTTCCTAATCCACTGCTCTTCTTTAAAATGTATTGCTCACAGTGGCTAAGAGGGACAGAAACAGTAGTCATGGAGCCTGCATTCATCTGTGCTAGGTCCTTTGCAAGTGTCTGCTTGTTTAGCTTAGGGGTTTTGTGGGACTTCCCACTGTCAGCGTGGTGAGGTCTTTGACTCCTTTTGCCTGCCCTTGGGACTTGCTTTCTCCTCCTGGGTTGCCTCATGCAGCCATGATATAAAGGTTTTTTTTTTTTTCAACCGTTATTGCATTTTTTATGCCATGTTTTGTTGTTATCAATAGGAAGCCTGCTCTTTTCTGAAGGGAAACGGAGGAAGAGATGTTCCAGAGGAGAGGGAAAGCAGGGAGGGAGGGGGTTTGCACTGTATAAGAGAAGCACAAATTAACATATATATATATATATATATATATATATATATATATATATATACACATATATGTTATTTACCATTGGATTTTGGCTTTATCTTCCACAAGCATCTTAGCCTTAAGTATTTAATAGAGACAGGAGAGCTATTGCTCCTCACACTCTGTTCACAGACCTACTGTGAGGAGAACTGCTATCTACATATATCTCTAATATGGCAAACTAAAACTCTGAGAGCAAGGTCAGAGCTGAAACACTGACCTTTTTACAGGGGCTATTCTTTTTATCGAAGATAGATTTTATTTTGTACCATATGTAATTATGTGTTTTCCCTTACTCCAACACTTTTTTTTAAATTGGGTATTTTATTTACTTGCATTTCAATTGTATTCTTCTTTCCAGGTCTCCCCTTGGGAAATCTCTATCCCCTCCCCCGTCCCCCTGCCTTCATGAGAGTGCTCACTTACCCACCCACCCACTCCTGTCTTCCCACCCTGGCATTCCCCTACACTGGGGCATTAAACCTCCTCAGGGCCAAGGGCTGCTCCTCTCACTGATGTCCAACAAGGCTATCCTCAGCTGCATATGCAGCTGGAGCCATGGGTTCCTCCATCTGTACACTTTGGTTTGTGGTCCAGTCCCTTGGAGCTCCAGGGGGTCTGGCCAGTTGACACTGTTGCTCCCCCAATGGGGCTACAAATCCCCTCAGCTCCTTTAGACCCTTTTCCAACTCTTGCATCAGGGATCCTATGCTCAGTCCAATGGTTGGCTGTGAGCATCAGGCTCCGTATTTGTCAGGCTATGGCAGAGCCTCTCAGGAGACAGCCATATCAGGCTCCTGTCAGCAAACACTTCCTGGAATCCACAATAGTGTCTGGGTTTAGTGACCATATATGGGATGGATCCCCAAGTGGAGCAGTCTCTGTATGGACTTTCCTTCAGTCTCATACCAATTCCCCACCAACCCAAATCTACACTATTCCTTCTCTCTCTAATGAGAATATAGATATGAATTTAATTATAATAATCAGCAATTGAGATAAAACAAACCAAAATAAGACAAAAGAAAGAAACAGAAGAAAATAGCCAAAGGAAAAGATGCAGAGGTGTACAACAACAACAACAATAACAACAAAACCAGTACCACCACCATGAACAGCAACAGAAACCAAAGGAAACAAAACACTGAGTGAGCATTATGAGAAAAAGAACCTTCAAAAATGCTTTTGAGTACTTTTTTCTGTGCTTTCTGCTTCTGAGTTTTGGACATTTAAGGGTAATTTGCATATGCAATGAAACTCAGAGGAAACTTAATTTTTCATTTTCTTGCGGTGATCAGTTGCCGATAGCTGGTGATTTTGTGACAGGTCATGTGCTGACTTCCTCTTGTCTAATAGTCAGTGATTATCTGGAAGCAGAGAACTGTAAAACTGGCATCAAGAGTATCACAGATACTATGTTCTGATTCACATTCCTATTTTTTTTTGGTAAATATTGTTTCTGCTGTGTGACAAATATTTTTGCTTACTCTTCCTTGTCTGCACACTCCAGTTTTGATATCAGGCAAGTTAAGAGACCTGACCATATCCTCAAGGAAAGAGCTTTATAGGAAAATTTCCTTTCTGTTCTTTTCTTTTGAAAGTTTTATTTAATCACAACATATTCCTCTTTGCTTTCTCTCTACATCCTTCTCTATACCCATTCCCACTCTTCTTCAAAGCCAATTATTTCAATTTGTGCTTCTTACATGTATGTATGATGTGAATTCCAAGATATGAACTTTCAATGCTTTCAACAAGGTAGGAAAATTAGGAAGGAGACAAGTGGGGTAGAGAGGGACAAATTATTTATTGGAATCTAAAAAAGTTCTCAAAAACTTCCTTGGATGATTGGTATGGATAACAGGAGGTCACTATCACCCTATCCCTGAGTGGTAATACTTTTCTATTTAGAAGCTCAGCAGTGTCACTTAATATTTGTATATGTCTTTCTCCTCAGATTTGGTCAGGAGAGAGTTTAGTTAATAGTGGATAACTAGATTCACCATACTGATAAGTTTGGAAATGGCATTGAACTAGAAGCCTAAAGGGTAAGGGCACTGCATTTTAAAGACCAAATTGAGTTTATGTTCACATGTTTATATAGCATGAAATTACAAGCATCCACTATTACATAACATATTAATTTAAATGGTCCAGTAGTAAATTATATAACTAGTAGTGGGTGAGTTAATTTTGTAAAATTGTTAAAATTTCATTTTATCATTTTTTTTCTAAGAAATGCACAGGATACTCTAGCCAATTCTTTATAGTGTTTCTTAAGAAATGGTATTTTGCCGGGCAGTGACGGCACATGCCTTTAATCCCAGCACTTGGGAGGCAGAGACAGGTGGATTTCTGAGTTCAAGTCCAGCCTGGTCTACAGAGTGAGTTCCAGGACAGCTAGGACTACACAGAGAAACCCTGTCTCGAAAAGCCAAAAAAAGAAAAGAAAAAAAAAAGGAAATAGTATTTCACAGGCAAAATTAGTTAGATTAATATGCAAATTTGAATTTGTATATTCAGAGTGGTATATTGATCTAACAGTACTTATCCTGTGAGTATATTCCTGTTTTCACTTGTATATTTTATAAAAAAAATCCACCATTTCGTCTAGTGGTTTCTTCAGAAAGAAAACATATTTGAAGCTGCAATAGGTATATATACATATTTTAGAAAGACTGATATTTTCTTAAGAAACAACATCATCAATGCATCAGACCCACACAGAAGATGTGGCATTGCAAGGAAACCATGAGTTGGAGGGAAGAAGTCTCTCATATACCCTGTTTTAAATGAAAGTCCAAACATACATAGTGACTAACTATATCTGCTTCATTTTAAGGCCATAGATTTTCACATAAATAGTTGTACAAAGTTTATTCGTGTTTATAAGATTGTGTACAGTTTTGAGAAATATGATATAGTAAGAAATTTATGTGATGATGTTGAATAATTATTTTTCATCAAGAGATATAAGTGACATGTTTTCCCTTAATTCTCATGATCTATTTTAGAAACAGTTCAATATTACTATATATGTCAGGGTGTTCTATTAGGCAATACATCTGTCTATGGCTAGTTCAATTTCTTTCTATAACATAAGAGAAATTTGACATAGCTCCACTCTTTAGCCCAAATTCTATACCTTGCTAGATGTCTACCAAGAGAAAACCGGTAAGCCTTTTGTTCTACACAGTCTGCCTCTTTGGTTTGTTCCAATGTATTGAAATATGTTACCTACACATTGTCTCGTCTAGGATTACTATGTCTGGGATGAAACACCATTACCAAAAGCAAATTGGGGAGGAAAGACTTTATTCAGATTACACATTGTCTTGGGGTTTCTATTGCTGTAAAATGACACCATGGCCATGGCAAATTTAATAAAGGAAAACATTTCATTGAGGCTGGCTTATGATTCATAGGTTTCGTTCATTATCATCAGGTAGAAAATCATGGCAGCATGCAAGCAATGGAGGAGGAGGGGGGCTATGTACCCTGCAGTATTCATGCAAAGAATTCAGGAAGGGAGAGATCCTTATTCCTGCTGCTGTCAAGATGAGATTTTAGTTTTAAGAGGTGATTATAGGGAACTGGAATCCTATCAACCTCACTCTTGTTACAGTCCCATTCTTTCTGCTTTCATGTACCCTACAGCTCTCAGGCCTTCAAATCTAGAGCTGTATGACATTTACAGTACTGGATTAGTCTGCTAAGAGGAGGAACCACCTTAACAGATCCTAGAACACATCTTCTGTGTATTGACTCATTTTTATTTCATGTGTATTTGTGTTTTCCTTTTATGTTTGACGGGGTAAGGTTTTCAGATCTTGGAGTTATAGACAAGTGTGAGCTGTCATGTGGGTGCTGTGCATTGAACCCATTCCTCTGGAGGAACATTCAGTGTTTGTAACCACTGAGCCACCTTTCCAACCATTCCATGTGTTGACTTTTAAGAAGCACTTCCCACAGGACTTTATCTCAATGATATTGTGGTATTCTTAATCACAACTGATTTTCATCCCCAGCTGACCAGCATCTGTAGGCCTACCAAAGCAAGAAGTCTTACTTTAGCGATCCTGTTCTCTTGTTGATTACAGCCAATTCATCAGTTAAAGCTGATCTGACACAAAAGATTCATCACAGAAATGGCCTAGTAGAGTCTCTGCTTCTCTCTGAAACATCACCAGGCAAGACACCATCACCTGTTATCTTAAAAATTCCTGTGCAATATCCACTGTAAAGTCAACAAGTAATGTATTTAGTTTCCCAAGGTGTCAATCTCCTTCCAAAATCCTACACAAAACAACATACTCAGTTCTCTCATGGCAATATCTCATGCATGGGACAAACCTCTGTCTTACTTAGGTGTAGTATTACTGTTATGAAATACCACTACGAAGAAGAACTAGAGAAAAAGACTGGGTGTGTTAGTTTGCACTTCCTTATCATAGTATATCATTGAAGGAAGGCAAACTACAAACTCAAACAAAAAAAGGAAACTGGAAGTAGAAGCTGATTCAGAGGACATAAAGGGGTATTGCTTACTTGTTTGCACTCATAGATTATTCAACCTAATCTCTTATAAAACCCAGGACCACAAGCACATGCAGAATACTACCCACAGTTGCCTGGGTTCAATGAAATCAATTCCTAATTAAGAAAATGCCCTATAAGTTTGTTTATAGACAAAGATTATAAAGACATTTTTAAATTTAGCTTTCCATCTCTCCTCTGGCAACACCCCCATGTCAACTTGACATTAAAGTAAACAACACATACATGGACTGTTGTACCAGAGACAGGAAGCAAAGATCACCATTCTCCATAGAGGACAGTAGGGTTGGTTTTTTGTTTTGTTTTTATTATTTTTATTATATGGATTCCTTCTTTAATTATCTTACTCTTTATGTGTTTATAGATGCTATGTGATAATACATTTTCTGATGTTTTATAGAGCCCATAATGAGTTCAGTTACCATGTGTTTATTACCACTCATATACCAGGATTACATCACATTGTGCATTGCAAATGCAGCAGTATTGGAGTCCAATCTTCAATTGTGTGTATACAGAGAGTTCAAAGTTCTTATTAAGGGAAGTATTAAAGACTATTCTGTATGGAGTGTGGAAGGAGATAACAGAACACTGCACATCTTCCAGAGAAAGGTCTAGTCATCAGTTAAAGGAGTACAAGGATCCCTGAATACAAAATGAACCTCAAGGGTACCCATATGATCAAGACTATTATATTAATATACATAACTATGGCATGTCTCTACCATATTCATTTATTCAGTTGAAAAATTAGCTCTGTGGCCGAGAGCCTGGAAGAAGAATGAAAGCAGGCCTGGCCCACATGCCTCATTTGTCTTCTCAGGGCTGCTAATATTTAGCCTCTTTTACTTTGCATGCATGGAGCTTCAGGATCTTCCCCACCCATTTCATCTGAAATAACTCTTGGAAAATGGAGAAAAAAATTAAAAATCTTCCTTAAATCACAGAGGTTTATACTGTTCATATGATATCATTGGCAATTATTCACATTTTTCTCTACTTCTTGATTTCCATAGCGTTATTACAACCCAGAATATAAGAAATATATAATTAAAAAGGCTTTACTAGTGATAGTGGCATTCCTTAGAGAGTTTCTTTTTAATGTGGGTCTGGTTGAGTTGTAAATGTCATCAAGTGGAGATACTAAATGTTTAACAGTGGGAATTTATACAAAGACAGTGTGGAAAGAAAAGTTTAATGCTGCAACTCAGTGATTATGTTTGGCTTTCTTTAAGGAGCTGTTCACAAGATAATATTTGAAAACGATGGACAGTTTTATGGGCCACATTGAAGAAGATTGAGGGGGCAGAGAAATGGAAATATTAAGTGTAAGTATGCTGTAATCACTTTAAAGTAAAGGGTAAGTTTATATTCAAATATACATGGAAATAACATGAAATTATGGTATTAGTTACAACACAATTTATAATTTTTATTCTATTATTAGTTGATGTATCTAAATTGAAGCCATTTGATAAAGTCTTTTATTCTACTGATATTTTACTGTAGCATTTTAAGTCAATATAGGCTAGAAAGAAATACTTAGGTGCCCATGCCTGTAATCATGTACTAATTACTTATGGACAGAAATACATACTCACAAATTTAGAAGATTGACAATTATGTCAGTGGTATAGTTGGCAGAATATTATTTTTTGCCTAAATAACTGAGTATTTTGTATACAATTATGTTAATATATTGATATTTTTATATTATAACATATTATTAATGTATTTAATACTAACATATCAACAGGCCAGTGCTGTCTTGGCTTGTTATACTTTTTCTCCTTCAGGATATGGGAACTAATTTAGAACACTATTGCTTCTAGTAAGTCTTCCTATAGCTATGCATCTCAAATCACCAGGAGATGATATTTATTTTCATAGCCATATTCTTTGTTATGGAACTTCACACCTGTAGGCAGGAGAAAAGATCATAGCATTCAGGAAGTAAAGAACTTGGCAAGTTTTAAAATGAATAATTGTTTTGGCAAGGGAGGCTCTTAGAGAGCTGCCTGCTCTTAAAGCAATGATCTCCTCTGCACTTTCCCTGAATAATTATACACACTCCATGGTGAGTGCTTTGTAATGCACATGTCTTTATGTCATTCATTATCCTGTAACAGAAAACATTCAATTTTTTTCATTGATATGAGTTTCCTTGAAATGTTTTTGAACTTGTGGTTGGGTCATTGATCCTGCAACTGGGCTCAACATACATTAATTCATATCTTCTCAGGGCATAACATTCAACAGAATCACAAAGTCAGTGTTCATTTTTCAAAAATTTCCAGGCTCAAAAAAAGATTCTCTATTTAGGTTTAAGTGTTGTACTTAAATATGTATATTTTCATACATATATAATGCTTATAATTCTTTTTGTGTAATGTTACATTTAAGTTAAGAAATTTATGGCCCATGCATGTGTTCAGTTTTGAGAACATGTCATATTTATTTTTCTCATTGGCATCTAATACAAATGATTTTGGATGGCTCTCATATGGTACAACTGTTGGTCATACTGAATGAAAGGTCAGTTATTTCAATCATGCTATCTTCAACCTAAGAATTTGAAAGTAATTCACAGTTAAGCATTTGTTTCATATTAGCAAGATTATTTTAGAAATATTTTTTCTTTAGATCCTATATGGACATTATTGGTAGTTGTTTTTAAATCCTTTTTGTGATTATGAAATGCTTAATCATTTCTTCATTTCTTTCTCTCATTTCAAACACTATCATATGCTCCTCTTTGTTTGATTTTAAGTCCATTGCTTCTTTTTAAATTTCTCATTATCATATGTATATCTGTATATGGAAATAATTATATATTCCCTAATATAACCTCCTAGGATTTAACACCTCTCAGCATATACCGTGCTTCTTTGGTTCCTGAAGTAATTCTGAGATATCTGTAATGTTCTCTTAGCCTCTTCTTGGTGAAGATTTTGTAGATCTATCCAATGGGACAAAGCTCAACAACTCTGTATTTTGATAGGTTGTGATTTTCTATAAAGGTCTCTCTCTGTTTCAAAGATAACTCTTCTTCATGAGGGTTAAAAACTATATTTATCTGTAGGTATAGTGAAAATGCTTATATTATTATTAAGAATTATGATGGTTTAGTAAAATTATAAAGGTTAGTAGTTTCTCTGCTAGTAATCTTGACTTTATTAGCACACAGTATGTAGCTAGGTTTCAACAGGCATGTATTGCTTTTTTTCTATTTTTTCTTTCTTTTCTCTCTCTCCCACCCATCCACTCACTCCTGTCCTAGCATTTCCTTATGTTGGGGCTTCAAACACCCTCAGGCCCAAGGTCCTTTCCTCCCACATATGTCCAGCAAGGCCATTCTCTGCCACATATGCGGCCAGTGCCATAGGTCCCTCCATGTGTATTCTTTGGTTGGTGGTCCAGTCAGCAACACTAAAATTGGAATGATACTGAGAAGATTAGCATGGCCTCTGAGCAAGGATGACATACAAATTCATGAGGCATGTATTTCTTTATGATGCTAGAAATGTATTTCTAGCAGTTAGAAAGCTATTGGTTACTTCCAAGGTATACATTTTATTATGGCACCCTTAGGTTTACTGTGTGATGCTGATGGTTGTTGTGGTTTATAGGTGTCAAAGCTGAGAGGGATTTCCTTTGAAATCTTGCATAGCATATTCTTATATCATGTAAGCTAGTCCTCCAGGAGGAAACATTCAGGAAAGTTTCAGTTCAGGGACCTCTAAGTCCTGGTTATGTTGTTTTCAGCAGTTGGGGCTACACGCCCACTTCTAGGGGGCAGCAACAAACAATAGAAATACCCTGTACATTGGAAATCACTTGAACAGACAGAAAAGCAACTCAAACGAGGGCTTCTAATATGTTATTGGAGTTTTGTGCAGTGAAGGGAGATAAGATGATAAAAAATAATTAAAACTACATATGTATATTTATTTACTCATAGATTTACCCATTTTGCTATAGGGTTTATATAATTCCTGATGCCTTTTCAGAAATTCTAATTATTATTTTTTTCTTTATCCTGTCTTCTGCTTTTACTTCCTTCCATTAATATTTTTATTTTTTCTGATTTGATCAACTTTATCTTTAGTTCTATATGTGAATTGTTTTGATTTCTGAAACTCAGGGCTTCATACAGAGGTTCTTGGAATTTTCGTTGCCTTTTTTTGTAAAAGACAAAATAATGAAAGTATGGGGTAGATAAGGTACAATTAAAGTAAAATATAAGAACAGAAAGAAAGGAAAAATGAGATAACCAAAAAATGAAAAAGAATGGCATGTTGATGGAAGAGTGTGTGTTGGAAATGATTATAGCCAGTTTGATTAGAATGAGAGTAGTGATAGTGTGGAGAGTGATGGAATAATCATTACTATAAACATATTGTAGTAATATTTGTGTTTTATTTATAATTTTGAAGACATACTTATATTAATACCAACTAAATTTCCCAAACCAACTTTATTGACTATACAATTAGAATGGCATTCCTGTTGAATAATGAAACCTGTTTGGCAAACAAGTCAACTAAAATTAAAGAATCTTGGAACTTAATGCAAAGTTGTATCGATATAGACTAGTGTTTTCACAAGATCTTGTTAGTGTTTGACAAAGTAAATATAGTAAGTTTCTCTGTGCAGCTCTTACTCCACTATATTTTTGACTTTCACAGGGAACAGCACAGACAATTTCCCATTTACTGAGATATCAGTCCTAATTACAGGAAACTAAAATTGACATTAAAGGACCACTTAAGAGGACAACATCTGAAATATTATAGAAGAAAATCGCAAGATTCATGTAGTATATGCGAGGTAGACTCTTGAATTTTATTTAATTGTTTATTTAATTTTAAAATCTGCAAAGCTGGTGAGATGGCTCAGTCAACTATGTGCTATTATTATCATCCTCTTTATTTCTAGTACACATGTTAAAAGTAAACACAGTGGTATGTAAATACCATTCTGTGACATGAAGTTTAGCAAGAAATAGACCTCCTAGTCTTGTTGTTCAACTAGTCTAGACCACATGGTGAAATCCAGCCTAGGGATAAGTGTTATCTCAAATGAGCCAGAGATAGTAGACTCCTGCATCAATACAGTGTTTGCTAGACATTCAAGTACAAATGAATATATAAACTCCCAACAGCCATGGGCTATAAGTATAATTGTTATACCAGAACAAGACAACCAAACCCCAGCATACCCAATGGCATGATAATAAAGCCAAACACATATCTGAGAATCTAGTGGCATTTTATTGATAGCAGGAAAAGTAAGAGTCAGCATTCTTCAGTGACAGTTTCACATCTGACAAGCTACTCATGCTTTAATAGGTGTGCACACATCTATGTACATATAGAACACTAAATAGACTGCAATTGTATGAAAAAATAGAGCACACGAAATTGGGAATACTAATGAATATTGGGAGAAATTTATATTTAGGGACATGGTTGTGAATTTAAAAATTAAATGTATATATTAATATGAAAATACTTTTAAAGGAAAAAAGAGACCTGAAAAATAATTCCAGGAGTCCACTTCTCCTTTGCATAGACCTGCAGACAATATGCTCCTTATATATCAAAAGGTACACATATACTGACCACAAACACTATGAATGTATGAATAGGGTTTGACTGTTTTTGCTCTAAAATATATACCTTGTAAATTATTCCATTACCTCTATGAAACACCCAAACCATGCTAATTTGCTCTACTCCTCTTTAAAAGTAATTATTCAGTATGATGGGTCATCATATAATCACACACCTGATGAAACTGACCCATTAGAATTACAAAGAGATAGCAACAGTCTGCATTTGACTACACACAATATGAACCAGGTTACAGATGCAAATGAGACATTCTTGTATTTTGCCAGGATTAAAGACTGGAGTGACCAGATAAAGGTTCAGGTTCCTTACTTTAATGGCTGCTTTTCTCTATTGTCAGCTAAAGCCAGTACCCTGAAACACCTAGGGTAAAGAGAAAAAAGAAACAGAGGTGCTGCTTTGATGGAGAACTCTCCAGGTTTATAGCAAACAGGGTTTGGCTTTCCAGTCCTAGGTTTGAGTCTCTCTCTCTCTCTGTCTCTCTCTGTCTCTCTGTTTCTCTGTTTCCCACTTCCTCACTCCCTCATTTCCTCCCTCCTTCTCTCTGTCTCTGTCTCTCTGTCTCTGTTTCTCTGGATACCGGCTCCCTCTCTCCCTCTCTCCCTCCTTCCTTTTCTCTGTCTGTCACTATCTCTCTTTCATTCTGTCTCTGTTTCTCTGTCTCCCAGTCCCTCTATCCCTCACCCTTTTCTCTTTCTCTCTCTGTCTCTGTCTCTCTGTGTCTATCTCTCCTGCTTCCTCTATCCTTCTATCCTTACTTCCTTCTCTTTGTCTGTCTCTGTCTTTCTCTCTCCTTCTGAACACTTAGAGCTCTGGTTGCTGTGATGAAACACCATGACTCATAAACAACAATGTGCAGGACAAGGTTTATTAGGCTTCTAATTTGACATTATAGTGAATGACTCTCACATGTTGCTCTGATAATCTCTGAGATAAGAGGCATAGTATATACTGACAATTTATTACTTGGACCCAAAGGCCAACTGAAAGTAAATTAGTATATTATTTGCACACTTTCTGTTGTAATACTTCTGTCATTAAGAGATTTTACTTTGTAATTCAATTTCTACTGACAAGTGAAAGTCTTTACTGCTTTGTGACAAATACAGTTTATTTTGTTAATTTTTTTTTTACTTTCACTTCTCTGTCTATTCGCTCTAACTTTTTTTTAATGATAGGCAAGGCAAGAGAGCTCTACATACTCCCAAGGAAATAACTTTACTTGGAATAATTTCTTTTTTTCATTCATATTCTCCTTTGTGTTAATGCGAATCAATACCGGGTGCTAATTCATGTATGTTATATCAGTTGCATTACTATGTCTGAGTAGTTCTTTTGAGTCACATTCCCAATCTCATTTATTACAAATGTTCATGAAGCTATTATATGTCATATGCTCATTTTATTCCCTGAAAGGTCCTCTGTTTAACATTTGCAAGGATAAGAATTCAGGGTCAGGAGAAATGGTCATCTGAGAAGCAGAATCAACAAGTCAAGAAAGCTCATGAGCAATTGAATTTCACCACTTAGATTTCTCAGAGGAAGAGGTATTTATGACTAAAAATTGTTCTAATGATAGACTTATAGTAACAGATTTAAAAGGTAAGTGATAACACAGAGATAAATGTACAGATATTACTGCGATAAACATTAACAACAGTATAATTCAAAGTAGGGAGAAGAGAGACACATCCTTTTGACTGACAGAAAGAGCAAAGTAGAAGGTGCAGCAATTAGAGTGTCTCAAAAGAGGGTCTGTCCTTAGATTCACAGTAAAACTGAACAGGAGTTATAGGACAGAGCACAAGACAGCCATTTGATAACAGTGTATATTCTTCTTGCATGCTATGAGTATTGTAACATATGAAAAGGGAAACTGATAGTCATACTATTATAATTTTTACTGAGGATATAGTTAAGAAAACATTTAGAGCACTTTTATGTTTATTGAAGTAAGGCAGGAAAAACATTTAAAAATTTATGATTGTGGTTGATAACAAGATGTAAGGTCATTGCTTTTATGAAAGAAGTTGAGACTTGTGCTATTGGCCAGCATAAGTTCAGAGTTATCCAATTGTTCTGCTCTATTTTGATCTTGAGGGAATTATTGAGAGTCTAACATCATATTTAAGCTATGTTTTGTTTAGTGATGTGAGATACCATTATACAACTGGTTGGGTCATGTTTGAGAGTTCTGTAGAATGATAAGGTAACTGTTATTTTGTCAGATTTCTGTGAAAGGAATGAGGACCTGGATGATTTGTAAAGTAATTCTGTAAAACTTAGCATCTGATTAACCATTTAAAAACAAACAGAAACTTATTGGGTGATTTTTATAGGACTGTATAGCAAAGATTCAAAGACTGGTGTCTTGAATATTTAAAAAAAAATTCCAAACAGTGAGTTTGATAACATAGTATCTGGAAGCCTCTTTCGTAATCAGAGAACATGGGTGGTTAAAGTATAGACTATGGAATTAGTCTTTCCTAAAAGGAAAAATTGAAAGTCAGGATAAAGTGCATGCCTATTGGACTAGCATGCAGCTTTCAGATTGTAGGCTTAGGTACAAAATTTCACCTTTTACTATATCCTAATATTTTAGTTTGGGAGATCCTCCTCTGGGCATCCCCTTGTCATATGAGACATGAGGACCTTTTCCTCTTCTGCGTAGATCAGGTAGTGATTTTCTTGGTCTAACATACAGAGATAGAGATGGAAGCAGCAGCTGAAGACTTCTGTTAGGTCTTTTTTTCTCATGTATCTTTGTAATGAGACTCAGATATTATTTTCTCTGATGCCACAGTGTCTCATCAAGGGAAAGGATATGACTTGAGCTTCAGAATGGCTTGCTGTGCAGTATATTTGTAAATTTAACCCAGTATACTCATACATTCTATTTTTCATAACCACTTTATATACCCAATTGTGAATATTATTTTATATTAAATATGCTTATTTTTTCTTTTTTTATTAATCATTCCATTTGTTTACATCTCAAATGATATCCCATTTCCCTGTTTCCCCTCTACCAACCCCCCATCCCACATCTGCCTTCTCCCTTCCCTTTGCCTGGATGAGGGTGCTTCCCATACTCTCCTGCCCCATCAATCCAGCATCCCCTTACACTGGGGCATCAAGCCTCCCCAAGGCCAAAGGTGTCCCTTCCCATTGCCGTCAGGCAAGGCTATCCTCTGATATATCTCAAGATCCAAGGATCTCTCCAGGTACACTCTTTGGTTGGTGGTCTAGTATCTGGGAGAAATGGGTGTTCAAGCCATTCTGTGTTGATCTTCCAATGGGGTTGCAGTCCCTCCCCACTTTAATTTTTGCTTTACACTTGTTTTGAGTTATTTTTTGAGGCATAAATTTAATAATGTATACAGAAGACTGTATAACAGGAGGTATAAATTGATCTTCCCCTTTAGTCCATAGTTCTAAGCACATGAAATAATTTGCTTATTTATAAGGTCACTAACCATCTACTCTTATGTCTTATTTATTTATGTTGTAATAGTTTTAAATAACTTAGTAATTTTTATTAGATTAGGATTTTCTAATTTTATCTTTGTTGTAATTTCTAAAGGTTAAAAGTACAGGTTTTGCATTGACACTCTATTAGAACAGAAATAAACATAAACTATAAATATAGTCTTTGGAAAGTCTGAGAACCCTAGTTTCCTCTTTATTTTGTAGCATTGCCATTTAAGCATTCATGTCTTTGTCATAATCAGTTATGCTTTCATTCTTAGGAAAAAAATGATACAAAACTCCATTCTTAGACAAAGTAATTAATACTTTTTCTACAAATTAGAAAAATAGCTAATGAGTTTAAATAAGTTTGTTTGTAGGTCTTATTGTTACTTTTTATTTTCATAAATATAATTTGGGTCATATATATATCAAATTATATTTATATTTTAATTTAACACACTATAACATGCATACACCAAATTTTATATATATATATATATACATATATGTATATATGTATACATACATATATATGTATATTATATATTTTCATTTTTAAACTAATTTATATTTTATATACATATACATATACATATATATGTATGTATATGTTATAGTGTGTTAAATTAAAATTACCTTTACTAAGACTTTTGACTCTTAACCATTTTTTCTTACAAGTTTTAACATAAAATTTTCCTGTCTTAATTTCTTAGTTTTTTGAACCATGTCCCCAACAGTTTTGGACAATGAAGCTCACTTTCAGCAACTGCTTCAAAGATATTCATGACATAAAATGTAAGAAATAAAACAATATATGATATTTCTAATATTCTCAATGCCCAAAAGATATCTAAATCTCTGTAAGACTGAACCTAGAAATCTATATTACTAAAGCTAATTTATGTGTATCTTGAGAAAAAGGCAGAAATCCTAAAAAGATTACTAAGTATTTTTGTGTTCTTCTTTTTGATAGTATAAGTACCCATAACTTAGAGACCATTGAAAAAAAAAAGATAAAAAGAACAGATAAAAGTATTCAGACATGTTATAGAAGAAACAAAGGCAGACCACTGCTGTGGGAATAAATTCCCAAGAATATAAACACTATCTTCAATCAGAGGAAACAGTCTTAGAGTAACAATAGAAAAGACAGACATTAGAACTCAATGTATTTATACCTCCAGTTTCCTTTCCAAGCCAACAAGCCAAGGGCCTTTGTCCATATAGAAAAAGTCTGGTATAGACACACATGTCATGCCTCCTTCAGCTATTCTGAAGAGGGATCCTTGAATCATTGTTTGAGAAGGCTAACTAGATTCCTGGATTCTCAGCTGGGGCAGAGAAATAGAAGTGTTTTATCCATTTATATTTTGTACTTCCTTCTCACTGGCTTTTTCACTGGGACCAACTCTTTGCCATTTTTTAGCATGGTGCCAGAAGAAATCTTTATCTTTATGCTTCTTTCCCATGGGCCATAGGAGACCTTTTAGTGAAGGGAGAACAGAAGTTAGTTAATTTTGGGCTCTGGGATTGGTTGCAAGAGGGAAATGAGTGACAGGGACAAGAAGAGTTAAGATGAGCTGTTAAGTATGCAGATATAAGGCTATCAGACCATCATATAAAGTAATCAAAATTAGTTTAAATATTAAAATATAAAATTATGAATTTGGGCTAGCAGTGTTTATTGTCCAATATATATTGAGGCCAGATTATGAACAAGAATAGGAAAGGCATGGCAACATCCCCAATGTATCAGATTTTCCAAATGTGGCTGGAAGGTAGGAGGCATATTCTCAAATCCTGGAGACCTGCCTGAGGAAAGAGTTTTCACTGTATGTGGAAAGCTCCAATAATCATCAAAGGAGTATATTTTAAAATGAGACTTGTGATTGCAGAAGACCTGCATGGAATGCCTCCCTTGTGCCAGAAATTGTGCAAGTGTTAGATTCATGGTCTGGTTGAATGTAGAAAGTCATACTATCTAAAATATACTTGGTATCTGAGCAAAACTGTGAGAAATAAGAGGAGAAAAGGGTAGAGAGGAAGAGTGAGAGAAATGACTATAGGAGAGACTGATATTCCTGGCAAGCCTATTCAAAGTCCCAAAACTAGAAAGTGAACAAGAACAGAGGAGGACCACTTTCTGAAACCTTTTGCCCTTCCTTGTTTTCAGCACCAGATATTCAATTTCTGGGGCACCTTATAGCAATAGAGGTCAGAAGAGACCAGTCTTACTTCAACAGGAAAAACTTTTTTTAAACAGCAAGGTACAGATATTATTTTATGGGAAAGGAGTGACTACACTGACAGAGCTTATTTAATAAACCAAAGGTTTATTAAAAAAATTTTCATCCAGAATTGTAGATGTCCTTTACACAAGTTATACCTAATGAGAAATGATGGACAAAGACTTGGATATGGACTATCAGTCATTTGCTCCTGAATCCCCTTACTGAGATTGGTACTGTTCCATCATGATTAGTACAGTTGAAGTCCCAGTCAGTCCCTACTTCAAATAATAGTGAAAAGTATGAGGATTGTCCTCCCATAGAGCTGTGAGTTTTGACTATAGCTATCTGAAGATTTCCTTGCATAATCTGAGGAGTAAAATTATGCCTGGTGATTTGAGTTCAAGGACACAATTAATGTCCTGAGTTGGGGTTCAAAGGGTATTTTTTACTATATGTAAACCTAGAAAAGTTCAATGTGAGTGGTAATTCCATTGTAGAATCTCATTATACTAGAAGCTTGGATTTCTTGTCCGTATACAGTGAATATCGAAGCACAGACTCCTTAAAGTACCCTGTCTGAAGGAAGGAATAACTTGTTCAAATTTCTCTTTAGCTAAAGCTAAAGCATTTCTTTCATGAAGGCAAAACGTTGACATAGTCTCAAAGAAATCAGTACATATCCTGTTTTAAGGCAAGACACTCAGGTATGGAATTAGAAATCACATAAGATGGTTATAACACGAAACCCTAGTCTGTATAGGAAATTTTTCTTGAGTATCGGAGCTCTAACAGCATTTAAATCATTGTCCAGAAATCACATGGCTACTGGGAAGTTGTCATTGTTCTTCCTTAGTGATTTCTAAAAGCAAGGCATGAATATGCTTCCTCAAAAAATTATCACCAAATCATAACAAGTGTGAATCTGTACTTTTACCTACTGGTAGGCTCCATATGGTTAGTGATATATAAACTCTGATGGAGTGTTGTAAGTTTTTAACATGGGCAAAGTATGACACAATTAGCTTATAGTCTTTATCTGATAATAGTAGTTTACTTTTGACACTTCAGTCCTCTTCATTCCACATTGTATCTACAATGTTTTTTTTTTCTGTTCTATTGAAATACAGGTCCCAAAAATAATGGGAAAAAGTAAAGAAAATGGTAAAAAATTAATTAAATGTAGGATCTTATGATATGGCTAACTTGAAAAAAAAAACTTCTCTGGATGCATGAAGCTTCTGGTTTCCTGTGCAACACTGGGGCAGTGAGAGCAGAGGAAAAATCAGTTTAATTTGGCTAAAGGAGATTTATGGGATTCTCCAGCCATGTTACTCTAACTCTAAGGTGGCTAAAATTATTACCATGTTAACTGGCCATAGCCCAGGTCTAGGTACTAGAAAAGCTCAGTCTATTAGAGCTTCTAGGTATCCAGGTTAGGTGACTCTGTTGGTCTTCCTGTAGTTTTCCATCCCCTTCAACTCAGTTACCAGAAATGTGAATGTTTTAACTCAAAATATATAATGGTCCTTGTAAGTCATTCTCAAGATTCCATTTGAAACTTGACAAGTCAGACTTTCTTAGTCTATAGTCTATAGAGGTTTTACCAACAATTACAGTAGTTAGGGGGATATAAAAAAAACTACCTACAAATTTGGGAAGAGAAATGATATTGGTATTGATATAGGAAAAGAAACAAGTAACTGAAGAAAATTTGCACGACTTACTGGATATTACATAGGAAATTTTTACATGAGGATCTAATATAGTGAGTATCAGGGTAGTAGTAGAGGCATGAAAAGTAAAGAGTATGGTGAGATGTATAACTAAGGGGAGGCCATCTGGATAGTGACTGTGAGTTAGGAAAACCTCAGAATAACAGTCTTTCTGTGTGGTATTTAGTGGCAGATATGTTATTAATATATGAATGGTCTCTGCCAGGGTTTCTGCCTATCATCATTTCAGTGAGAATTTGAACAAGCAGCATAACACATTGCTGAGAGTAATGAGAAATTTAATGGGGGGTTCTCTGTAAATGCTCCGGCCAGTGAAGGCACAGTCTTCTTGAGACAAGGAGAAAATCCAGTTTAATACAACACAATAACTGTTTTTGGTTCAAACTTCTTGAGCTTTGGTTCTCAACCTCTTTGGAGGATCAAACAACCTTATCAAGGGGTCAAGTAAGATAATCAGAAAACATGCATATTTATATTATGATTCATTGCAGTAGCATAATTACAGTAATGAAGTAGCAACAAAAATAATTTCATGGTTGAGGGTCAACCCAACATGAGGAACTATATTTAAGGGTTGCAGCATTACAAAGACTGAGAATCACTAATGTAGAGTGTGACACCAGAGAGCTTATTGTAGAAATATTTATGTGTAGTTCAAATTTGGAAATATAAATTTTCTCATAACAATTTTCTCAATTCCATATGCCCAATAGTGCTTAAGTCCTGACTACATTGAAATGCTTTTGCAAAGTACATGTGACATCTACCAAAAAGATGTGTTCTGTAGCTTAAGGGCCTAGAATATGATGTGGTCTCAGTCATACAGATAGTGGAGAGGCCACAAGGCCAATAAGTAAATGAGACAGGTTCTGTTAACTGAGAAACAGAACTAAAGATAAAGGTCTAGGAAGGAAGAATCTGGGATAAACATAATAATCTGAGGAATTTGGGCATGGTCTGGTCCTTCAGATAGCACAAATCACCAGGTTACTAACAATGTCTACTTCGAGCCTCCTTCTTGGAAAGCAGACTGTCTTCATTAGGAGTTTATTGCTGTGAAGATACAACATGATCATGGCAACTCTTATAAAAAGAAACATTTTATTTGAGCCTTGCTTACAATTTGAGAGGTTTAGTGCATTGTTATCACAATGGGAAGCATGTCAGCATCCAAAAAGACGTGGTGTTAGAGAAGGAGCTACAGAATCTCCATCTTGATCTACAGGCACCAAGAGGCTCTCTGAAGCATTGGGCTTATCTTGGGCATAGCAGACCTCAAAGTCCAACCCTAGAGTAATACACTTCTAAGAAGGCCTCAGTACCTAATAGTGCTACTCCCTATGAACTTTGCATTCAAGCACATGAGTCAATGGGGACATACCTATTAAAACCACCACACAGGTGTATACATTACTTCTGTTGAAAATATCAGCCTCCATGTTTCACATTCCTGGATCCCCTAGTGATTTATCTGTGGACATAATGACCACATGCTCTCTAAAAGGTATGTAATAGTGAGTGTAAGCTCTGAGTGATGTTGCTGGTGTATGGTAACAACTGAAGCAACAACAACAACAAAAAAAAAACAAACAAAAAACTATGTAAAGTTTATAATTTAATATTGGCCTCCAACAACATGTATTCTGAATATATGAAGAGGAAAACAAATGTATGTTTGGGTTCTTTATAGCTACATGGAAAAAATGTAAAAGAGCCCAGAATATACCAGTGGTATAGCATATGATCTTGTACCTGCAAAGATGGGGCCCATTGTACTCATGTAGCAATTACAGAGGGAATAACCTAGGCAAAAATGTATACCTTGTGTTGTGTGTAATTTTAAAAACATACTCCCACTTTTCCCAGGAACTCAGCCTATGTTCTGACCTCTCCTGTTTCCCTTTGCTCCAACTCAATTGCAAGCATCCCCCAACCCAGAAAAGCCAGAAACTGCTGTCCTTTCCTGTGAGCTGTGTTACCAGCCCCACCAGAGACCTTTCAATCCACAGATAAAAACAGACACTCAGTCTTATTATTATAAAATTTCCCTACTAGCACAATTGCTGGGAGCAGAATCTCCTACCCTAATTTTATCAGCTAACCTGTATCAGCCAGCTTTTGAGGGTAGAGGCCACTGGTTCTAATTTTCCCCAGGCCTTGCATGACCGCTGCTTTCTCCTTGTTCCAAAGCCCACCAAAAAACTTTCTTTTTTCCTGGGTCTCCTCTCTTCTTCCTGGGACCTGGAAGTCCCATCATTGCTGATCATCCAGCAATTAGCTCTTGTCTTCTTTATTAACCCATTCAAGAACCAGTTAGGGAACCAGCTCCTTGCCCCTACAAATTTGAGTCCTGTATTTGGTAAGATAAATGAAAACAACCATGAGCAGCAATTACTCTTCATTATGTTCAGGTGTTTGAGACAATGGGCAGCAAAGATGATTCAATATTGAAATTGTTAGAATTACAGAAAAGCCTCAGAAAGAAAAACATTACATTACAGCCTGAGTTGTGTGTGTGTGTGTGTGTGTGTGTAAATATAGGGACAGATTGAATCTGTTTGTGAGCTGTGGAAGCATAGGCTGCATAACTTGAGGTGGTAGAAAGGGTATTAATGCCCAATGAACTCTCTTATCTATGCCATTAGAGAAACTGCTCAATGATTAGAGAAGGTCACCATGGATATCAATTGGTGGAAGACAGTTTGCAAGAGCAAAAGGAAAACAAGATTTGATTTGAAATAAGAAATGCTCTGATGCCCCAAGGATTTTTCCTAACTTCAAATTTAGCACTAGAGAACAGGATCTCATTAGACTTTTTCCCTTAGCTGGGCAGTGCAGAGGGAGTAAGCACAACAAAAGCAATTGTTGCTGGTAAAATAAAGGCATTTCTATAGAACCAATAGTGCCTCATGTCCAGACCACTGTATCCAGTTATGATGTACGGAAGAAATTATTGGTACTAGACATTGTTTATATTTGCATAGATTTTAATTCCTGAGTTGACCTAACAATTGTTCAGAGCAGATGACACTAGGTGTTCCAAATGCTTTGCCAAGGTTACTTTTGAAGTCAGACTATTAAATCAAGCGTGGTTGCTCAGGAATTTGCTACATTGCTTTGCAACACTTTGGATAAAGTTGTCATTTTTCCTATGTAGATAGCATAGTGATAGACATTGAGTATTTTGTAGGTTTAGGTACTTTGCTAAGGGTTAGTACTACACTAATTCATATATATAAAGATAAATATGTAAAATGCAGTTAGAAATTATACTTTTCCAGAATATTGGCATTTGTAGGCTCTTTCTAATGTTTATAATTTCACTATCTATGGACATTTGGCTAGGTTTAGATGGTTTGTAATAATTTCTGTCCTTGATATAAGTCTACATTCCTGACCAGAAATATCATCAACAATTCATGTGTGGCTTAACTAGAAGTTTTACAGCAAAGTTATTTGCTGTATTCACATCAGCATAGCATGTTAGTAGTGATAGACAAAATATAAAGATGAATGGCATAGGAGACCCTCTGGTATGTTAACATTGTAAGAAATTCTAAAAGCAGCCTTATTGGAATGTACAATAAGTTTACATGAAAGATTTTATAGCTTGGCACACATGTGATATAGAATGTAGTGTAGAACCCTCTGTGCTGCTCCTTTTTCATTCTCACTGTTGAACAACATGGATATTTCCTCATTATCAAATATCATTCTTTCATGCTCACTGTTGAACAACATAGATATTTCCTTATTATCAAATATTTCCAAAACTCAAAGTTGAATTTTGGGTGTATCTCAGAAGAAAACTTCAGAGATGTGGTAGAAGTTTGAAGGTTTACATAGAGTGTACAACATTATGGATCTTGAATTACATTCAACTTTTCCTTTTAATATTATGGTTTGCATAAGGTAGGAAGTTAGCTCAACCAACAGCATACCTACTTCGTAATTGTAAGTGCTTAAGTCTATTTCTGGAATACACAGAGAAAGATCCAGGATTATTGATGTAGACATGCAATCCCAGGACATAAAGACAATGGCAGATTTTTTGAGTATTGATGACTAGCCAACCAATATTATTTTGTGAGTTTTAATGGGAAACACTTTGCCATGTCAACCTGTGGTAAAAGACATTTTCATTACAATAATAGTTGCTGAACACAATAGCTTAGTTGCACACATGAACTCCCAGGAGTTAAGAAGATCCAAGTACAAGAGTCATTCCAAGTCAAGAGAGCTAAAATCACATTATCACTGATGGAGGATCTTATATAGAGTACCACCACTATTTTATTAGCTGTTGGCATTTTATAGGACAAGGAAGTGTCAGGTTTTTGAGGCAGGTTGGACCTTAGAAGCTACCCATGATCCAGTATATTTCTGTAAATCAATTTAAGCACAGATAGCCATAAATTGGCTCAGTTGGTATTAAGATGAGACAGAGACTGTGCTCTGTAACTTTATATTTTGATTAGTTATGGTTTTCTATAATGATCTCTGACTATTGCAAAGGAAAATTTTCTTGACAAGAGTATGAAAATATATAGTATGTGTGTTTATAAACTGTAGTTGTAGATTATATTAGTTTAATAAATTAGTAGCTGTAAGTCCTAGTCCAAAAACCATGACTTCCATAACTCTGAGTATAGTTAACTAGGATTCCTATACCAGTATAATATTCCTCCTGTCATTCAGGTCATAATTTCAGTGAAAGAACTCTTGCTTACTTCCAAGATATATATATCCCTAATGCATCCTTAGTGCTATTTTCTGATACTGTTCCTTGATATGCTTCATAACCATCATAGATGGTAGGACTGCCTACACTGAAGCCTTGCATTGTATTAATGGATACGTCTATAAAACTCTACCACATGTAAGGCTTAAGTGATATTGTAGGAAAAGAAGCAGAAAAATTGTAAGAATCAAATTATCTTGAAGTATATATGATATTGTGTCTCATACCAATATAAATAATTCTACCTATAAAGTTTCAGCAAAATAACTGCCCCAAAATCAGCTGAATAAAGATGACACTAATTAATATACTAAACTGAACAGAGTATACCAAGTCATAACTCTATAGAAAGAACTATAGGCAATTGAGGAAAGGAAATGTTTCCATTTTACAGATAAACAGATAATTGGGTTGTCTAGTAGCAACTCATCAATTTGGAAAATATATATGAAGGTAGCATTTAAAAATTGATATTTTATATTTAAGAATTGATCATATATATTCACACTGTCTGTGTATAAATACCCACCATATATCTCTTAGAGTATGATTGCCTAAATTCTCTTTTTTTCTTCTCCAAACCCACATTGAAAGAGGATACTCTGAGTAATACTGTAGACAACAGTAAAGACTTTGGAATCCCAACTTCTGAATTAGCTTTGATAGGTATGCTGTGTCATTTAGTCATAGAATACCTATTAATTGTGATGCTATCCTTGCTCTAAAATATTAATAGTTAAAATACTTCCTGTACTGTATATTATTTGTAGTGGTCTTTCAGGCTTGGTGTCTGCTTTGCCACTGAGCACCTGAGCACCAAGGGCAAGCTGCTTAAGGAAGACAGAACACAGTGTATAATTGAGGTCCTAGTTCATGTTTCTCCAAGTGAGAAACAGTAGTGTCAGGGACAGATGCTATGGTTCCCAGATAGGTGTGTATGCCACTGGAGTACTATTGAGAGTTGAGAACAGTGGTATGTGGATCTACACTTCCCCTGAGGGTATCTAATGTCAAACAGAAAGGGGATGGCTGAGCTCATGACAGGGCAGAGCCTGGTTTGGTTCAGAGGGAGTATTGAGAGTATAGAGGGGCTGGAAGAGAAAAAGCTTTCTCTGTGAGTTTCAGGCATGGCTCTTTACAATAAAGACCCCCACAACCATATACACCTGCAACAATGCTTGATGAAAGAAACAGTCCTTGCTTGTCCAAACTGTTTTATTTGATGGCATATGTAAACACATACCCATTATTCAGTGTGAATCAGGGATGAAAACTTTTCCCAACAAGGGAAGCTCATTGCCTAAACACTCAGGAACTACCTAGATACCTACCTCACTAGCATTAGGTTTCTAAGCTACAGTGACTGATTGTCATGGTCCTCTCAGTGGGGTGTCATGGTAACCTGTGCCAGATCAGGTAGTTTGGCAGAGAGCTAGCTCTACTCCTGCTATTCTCAGTTTTGAGATTTTCTGGGGTATAAGCCTGCTCAGTCTTACCAATTCTGTCTGCTGACATGCTGTACTTTCTCCACAGCGGACTTTATTTTTCTTTTAAGGTGAGAAAACGTTCCTAACCTTAAGGGTTTTTTGTTGTTGTTTTTGGTTTTTGTTTTGTTTTGTTTTGTTTTTTGATATTAATGCCCTAGGAAATGAAAGTGAAGAGAATGAATAGCACATAAGACCTATAAAGATCACATGATAATGTAATGATAAAATTAACCTGCAGTGAGAGAATCACTCTATCTCAGGTCAGACAGTCAGGTGTATGATGATCCACCATTAGAATCAAGTAAATAAAACAAACAAAAAATGGAGATGAATATCTTTCCTCACTTTTCATGATCAAATATAAGGTGAAGACTTCAAATAATTTAAAATCAAAGGTCAATTCTACATAAAAGGGTAAAAAGTAGTTGGATTGTATTGTTCAATACTTCAGTAGCATTGAGAGTACCTTCTAGCACCATGAATTCTAGTTAGTATGGATGAAGTGTCTATTTCAAAGAATATTTTTATTCACAGGGCTTGAAAACTATAAGTATTTGTAGTTATAAATAAAATAATTAGATAGTTGTTAGGGATTATGCTAGTTAAGAAAGGACTAGTAGGTTTTCCTTGAGGAACCGTAGCTTCATTAACACTCAGTAGTTAACTAGGTTTCCAAGTACAAATAACAGATTTCCTCATGATGAGCACAATTCAAAAGCTGTCAGTTACTGCCAAAGCAAATGTGATATGACAGCAATTTGGGTTTATTTTCTTATGTTCATAGTTATTTTGAGTCATAGGTACCACAGCTTGGAAGGACTAACACTTGCTTCCTTCCTTTATAAGCTTGTGTGGCATTTTCTGGTACCTTGAAAATTAGATCTAAAGGAGAAATCACTGAGGTCAGTTTGTGTTCAGTGATCTCTAGTCCCTGTGTCTGAAGAGTATGTTGTCTTCAGCAATAGGGACATTCTTTCTACTTCTGATAGCCCTCTGACAGACCCAAAGAGCAATCCAACGAGGCCGTTTTATACCTGCTATCATTGTTTTAGTTTGGTTGAAGGAACATTGTCTGCCCCCATGTGAAAAGCTCATTCAAACTTCATATGTGTATTATTATTCATAGATTTATACTTATTATTGATTTTATAGGTGTAGTTTTTTAGTGTGAATCCATATGACTTTTCAGATATCCTTAGTGTTATTTCCTCCCCACTTCTTCTGTTTCAACCGTCTCCTGTCTCTAAAAATAATGCTCATTTTTCAAACTTCTGATCAGATTACAAATATTGATGGTTCTATATGTTAATATTTTTTTTAGATTTCTGAAAAACAAGGCTATATTCAGAGGTACTTGGGACTTTCACTGTCATATTTATCAGAAGCAAAACAATAAAATTAGGGGTCAGAGAATATGTAAAATAAAATTAGAAGCAGGAAAGAAGAAAAGAAAATAGAGAAAATAAACTGAAAGGAAAGCCTGACCTACCCATAAGAGAGGGAAGATTTTGGAAAGAATTATTGCCAGCAGAAATTGAATGGGATGAATGATAGTGGGTAAGGTGAATGAAATAATTCTTATAGCACATGTCACTCCTACTTTAACAGATGTGTTCTATTTTATGATTTGGAGTGCTTACTTGCACTACTTAAAATATACTAATTCTCCCACCCAACCATATTAAAAACAAAACCTATGCAATACAATGTTGCATCCCTTTTGTACAGTGTAACCTGTTCATGCAAATTACTGTATTAAGAATGAAAGACAGTGAGAACATGTTGGAAAGTAGAATGGCATTGGCAAAACATTGGCAAAGGTTTTGACAAGGATTGGTTAATGTGTAACAAATAATACATAGGAGAATCCTCTGTGCCATTATTGTCCCAATACATTTTTGGTGTTCAATGGGAAATAGCACAGATACTTTTTAATTTTATGAGATTTAAGTTCTGTGTTCAGAAACCTAAAATTAATGCTAGATGTGGATCTCAGAGGAAAACTTCTAAGAGAGGCTGGATGAAAATTTGAGAGTTACATATAGTGTATAGCGAGAAGTTTTTTGAATTATTTTCAATCATTTACTTAAATTTAAATTTCACTTACGGACAAAGAGAGAGACCTCTGTATTTTCCTGGAGAGTTGACCTAGTCTCCATGATGAAATCCAGATCAGGAGTAAATGTTATCTCAAATTAGCCAAAGCAAGTAGATCTCTGAACCAAAACAGTATTTTCTGGACATGGCAGAAATTTTGTATACATAAACTCCTAAAAGATGGGAGAACAAGTCAAGAAAACACCAGCATAGCAAGAGGCATAGCTTATGAAACCAGCACATATATCTGAGAAGCTAGTACCATTTTATTGACCTCAGGAAGACTGAGAGTCAGTTTTCTTCAGGAATAGTTGCCCTGAGAGTCTAATCATAATCCATTAGATAGTCCTTCATCTAGGCAAACACAGATAGCACTGAATCAACTGAATGTGTATTAAAAGAATAGAGCACATGAAGTTTCAATGGAATATTGGTTGGCTGACATGGGTAAGAATTCAAAGTGAGAGAAAAAGGGGTAGATTTTTCCAATTATATATGAATATTAATATTAAAAAAGAGTTTTAAAGGGTGGGCAATACCTAAGAAAAATTCCAAGAGTACTCTTCTAGTTTTTGATAGGCTTTAAGATTATGTGTACCCCACAGTAATAAAATACACACATACTACTCACAAATAAATGCAGAAAATATGAATATATTTGGACAGTTTTTGTTTTTAATTATATACCTCTTAATTATTTATTTACCACTATGAAACTGCATGCCATTTGGTGTATCATTTGACTATGGCTAGAACATATATATTCACACATATTTATATACATATACACATACACACACGTACACTTTTGTTTGTGTGTGTATACATGCTTAGGGTTTGTGCCTTCATATTTCTTAAATTATAAAAGGTATTTTCTCAGAAGACTGATTCTATCTTAGCTGTTAGTTACCTGTTGCTCTTCAACCAGTATTGAGGCCTGTGAGATTTCCAACATGCACATTGGATAATGATTGTCATGTCATTTTGTTATTTTTGTTTAGATATTACAGTTGTTGAGATTTTGTGGGTTCAGATTTCCTGTCATATAGGAGACACTTTCTCACAGCAGATATTTTGCTCATTTGGATCTTATGTTTGTTCTGCAAATCTTCCACAATATTCTCTTAAATTTGGGTGTTTTGTGGTCTCTCTCTCTGTCTCTCTCTATATATCTCTTTCTCTCTCTCTCTTTCTCTCTCTCTCTCTCTCTCTCTTTCTCTCTCTCTCTGTTTTGATTTATTTATTGTCTTTGGGCACTCCACAGTAATGTATTCATTGCATTTTGACTGGTTATGGAACATTATCTGCTGTAAATACTTGAAGATTCTTTGATGAGGCTGAGAGCTACATTAATCTCTAAATAAAAGAATCAATATTTAAATGCAGTTAGGTATACTTGATACATATGCTTGATGTATATAAACTTCATATAAATACACTTGATATACATATATATATGTATATATGTATATATATACATATACATATGTTTTCTTTAATAAAGAAGAAATAGCAGTTTGACATCTGATCCTCACCTGCATTCATATATTTAGGCATTCCACAGAAACAAACAGACAAAGACCTGCTTGTCATTACACACACAAACACACACACACACACACACACACACACACACAAGAGAGAGAATATTGTAAAAGGATACATACATTTTGATTAAAAATGTCTCAAGAGCTTCTTAAATTATTTACCAATATGACATTGTAACGCACTCTGTCCTATTTTAGAATATTTCTGGAGCTGTGCTGTCACCCACCATTTCTTTATTTAATGTAAATTTCTTTTTGTAGTGCAATCTAATAGACATAAAAGATCCAGTGTGATAATCATCACTATAATCACAATACTTGAGGAAACTTACACAAGTGATTTGTAAAAGGTCAGCAGCATGATGCACTTGGCAGCCAACATTCACATCCAGAAGTGATAAACAAAGGTGAGGAGACTAATAGTAAAGAGCCACAATGAAGTTCCAAGCAGTCCAAAATATGTTCACAGCCCAGGCACCACTGTATAACTTATCTGTTTCTAATTTTCACTATACATAAGGTTAAATTGCATTTTCCCCATCTCTGCATTCAGTTTTCCTGTTTCTGCTGCAGTATACAGAGAGGATTGATATCAAGCTGAAAGTGCATGCCAAAGGAGTTCTTCTAGTTAGACTTTTGATTTATATTCCCTCATTTAAGCTTTATCTCCCCCAATATATTTGATGATTTGTACTTTACCCATCCCTTATTTTCACACACTCAGCCAAACAGAGATGGCAAGAGCTATAATAAAGCCAGTCAAATAGGACTCTTGACAGTTTCTCAGCCAGATTCCAATTCTCAAATGGGTACAAGCCTAACACAGAGAATAGGAACTGCTACTGAGATCCCGTGTTCAGATATAGCCAATAGAATCCCAGCATTGGAAAAGATTTGTTGGATTCACCAGTCTTCCTCAGATTGTAGGCACATGTTTTAATGTGTTGGAATTTTTTTCCCTCATCTAATGCCACATGCATTCAAACATGCCATTCATAATTCAGTATTAAATCCAAATTTATGTGAAAGAAGGATGGTTCACTACAGCCTTCTGAAAACGGTAGAACCAGGAGAACATTTATCCCTTACACTCTATTCATGGCTATACTCTGTGAAGTATGTTGGCCACTTATCACCTGCCACACTGAGAACCTAGAGTTTTTTGTTGACATTATCTTACTGTGCATCCAGACGTCATCTGATAGCAAAGGACTATAACCTAGGCATACATTTTGTTGTCATACTTCTGTCAATACAAATCTCAGAGGTACTATATTACAATCCAATACTATTGTCAGATGTAAGCTGATACTGCTACGTGATAAATACAGGGATTTTTTTCTTTCACTTCCCTCTCAACCTACTCTATAATTTGAGGACAGGCAAAGCAGGAAGGCTGTAAATACTTTCATAAAAAGGAATTTACTCAGCAAAAAAAAAGTCGTTTTAGTTCTTAATGTGTCTTCTTCAGCATCCTGATTTGGCCAGTCATTTCATTATTCTAATTCATGTATGTTATTGCATTTATATTGCTTTGTCTGAATCATGAATATTTTTCCAATCATATTTACTACACAAGATTTTGCATCTCTTGCATGTCTCACATTTAGTTTTATTCTCTGAAAGCTACCTTTCTTGTGAAGTACTTTGAGAGGGCAAAACCTCTGGGTCAGGAAAGACAGTCAAGTAAGAAATAATGGACATGAGTGAAGAACACATGTGCACAAATGGAACTATTTCATCACTTGTTGGTCTCAGAGCAGGAAGTTATAAAGCATCTATGTTGGTGAAATGATAGTTGGATAACCACCTATTGGAAAGGAGAGGGCATATGAGACAACACACACACTCAGAGATAAAGAGATAGAGATAGATAGATAGATAGATAGATAGATAGATAGATAGAATAAAAAGGATAGAAAAGGATAGACAGTGGTAGAATGCAAAGAGAAGACACTTACATCCTTTCAGCTGACAGAAAGGGCAATGGATATGGGACAGAGATTGGAAGATGATCTCTCCAAGGTCTCATAAAAAACTAATGAACCAGCAATGATTCAGAACACCAGTCAACTTGAGGACAATATGCATTCTTCAAATATGCTATGCAAGGAATATAGTACCTGTAAAATATAAAAATTGAAACTTTTGTTTATACAACTTTAAACTATACTCAGAATAATTAAGAAAATATTTAGGGTAGTTCATTCTTTAATGAATGAAGAAAACAGGTTGAAAAAGTCTCAGCAATGTTTTTCAGGCTTTTAAATAGGTTTTTAACAAAACTGATGATTTTTATCATTTTTGTTGATCACAAGGTGTAAGGTTTGGTAGAAGAGTTTGAAACATTTTTCATTGGCAAGAATAAGTTTAAATTCATCTACTGATTTTCTGTATTATAATTCTGAGGGGAATCATTAACAGTTTAACATCATGATTAACATAAATTTTACTTAGAAAGATAAAACAGTTGTGAACTTGCTAGACCATGTATAAAAGTTTAATATTAATATTAATGCAAATTATTATGTTTATTTACATTTCAAATTTTATAGTTCTTCCTGGTTTCCCCTCCATGAGCCCCCACCTCATTCCTCCTCATTTTCACCTATAAGAGTGTGCTCCTTTACCCACCTACCCACTCCCACCTCACCCCTCTTTTATACTCCTTCTCTGGGGCATTAAGCCTCCACAGACCAAGCACATCTGCTCCCACTGAGTCTAGACAAGGCAGTCCTCTGCTATATATGTAGCAGAGGCCACAGACCATCCTATATAGGTTCTTTGGTTGGTGGCTTAGTCCCTGAGTGCTCTGATGGGTCAAGTTAGTTCCCATTGTATCCTGGAAGCCTCTGACATCCCTAGTGTCTAGGACTTTCTAGAGATTTATCCTGTCTCCCACCCCACACTCCTGAATATTTTTATTCATTCTCCTGATACTCAGGGCTTCTCTCCTGTTTCACCCTATACCTGATCCTGCCCCCTTTTCACCTCTCCCTACCCTCCCCACCCCCCACTTAGAAGGAGATCAAAGTAGTCATGGGGTGCAGAGGGGGAGAGGGATCTGGGTGTATAAGAGTTTTGTAGAAGGACAAGGTAACTATAATTAGCTGTCAAACTCCTGCATAGGGAACAACCACCTGAAAGATTTGTAAAGGATGCTTGTTAAATTCAGCATATGATTGAAATTTTAGAAAAAAAATAGAATTCTATTGAGTCATTTTTTATATTATTCTCTTACAATGATCCAAATTTACCACCTTAATAATCTGAATAATTATCCAAAATTGTAAGTTTGATAACAGAATGTCTGGTAACCAAACTTAGGCAACTTGATATAGACCATGGAATTAAGTTGATCAGAGGAGGAATTGGAAGCCAGGGTAAAAGATATGCCCAAATTGAACTATCACACAAGTCTCTCACTAGTTATGTTGGAGGCTAATGTACATCACTCCCCTGCTCACAGCATCCTTCTATGTATGCCAGTTTTTGTTAATTTATCCTACATGGAGCAAGAGAATTCATCTCCAGGTGGAATATGAGTAGTAATTACTATGGAAAATGTGGAGTTTTCTTAATCTGGCATAAATTGCTGGAATGTGTCTCCTCAACGCAGCTGGAGGTAGAACCAACAGATCATCTAGCTGCCATTATTTCCCCAAGTATCCTTATCCTGTAATAAGGCTAGCATATAAATTAGTATGGTGGGTCTGTGTCATATCAAAAAGAAAATGTCCTACATGAGTTTCAGGTTCTGCTGTGCAAGTGTGTATTTGTAAATTTAATCCATTTTAATCAGACATTCATTTGTTCCTAACCAGTTTTTATACTGATTTTGAATGAGTTAATTGTTTTAGACTGAACTTGAACAACACATACAGAAGACTCTATAAAGTGAGTTATGAGTTGCTCTTCCCTTGAATTGGGACTTATTTCTCACACAAATGAAAAATAAGAGAGGAATTCAAAGAGGTAATCACTTTTACTTATATTTAGGCATACATATGTGTGTACATATATATTTTTATTGATTAAAACATTAAATACTATAATACATTGCAATAACAAATGAATATACCATTTGTTGTAAGAAGCTATTTCTAGAGGAGATGCTTAGGCAATATCTTGGTTACACATTCAGTGTATGTAAAGTCTTTTTCATTATTACATAGTTGAGCCTTTCTCCCATTTTTATGTTTTAGACTGTACATCTGAAGTTTTCCAGGCAACTTTGAGCTCTCATAGAATTATAGTCAGGTAGTAGATAACCATAAAGAGGATTGACGGGACACTCAGGTAAAAGTCCAATATCCTAACTATAACTTATTTTTTGAAGTTATGTTAACAAGTTCAGCTATAATTAAACAGGAAGAGCTAGACCTCTAATGATGGGAATCATTCAACTTAGAAGATAGTATGCAACATCACCTTAATAAAAGAAGATTGATTCCAAATTACATATCTAAAGTAATGCAATAAATTAATATATGTTTGCATTTGCTATTAAAAATAGGTCCTTATATAAAACATAGGTGTAACATTTTTTATATATAAATCCTAGTGGTGGGGTCTGCTACTTACCTCAGTGGTTTAAGTTCCTGAATGAAAGACCCACATGAAAGCTTTTATATTTTAACATGCCTTAATCAGTGCAATAGCTGTGCCACTTCCTAACCTCCATGTGGTTGATCCACCTCCAGCCAATAATCCTGAGTTATTACTTATTAAATTCTATATTCTACCTAGCTGCTCTGGACCTAGATGGCTACCCAATTGAGCTGTACTCTCCTGGTTCCTTTCCTTGCTAGCTATACCTCCCTGTCTTTTACTCTTCTCAGGCATGACCTCTCTCCTCTCCTCCTCCAGGCTTGGCAGATCTCCTCCTCCCTCCTTTACTCTCTTAAACCTGGGAAATTCTTAAGTTCTGCCTCTGTCTGCAACTGCCTAGTCATTGGCTGACAGCATCATTATTTACCAATCACAACCAAATGGGGGCAGGTTCCCAGAATCTATGTGCAGGTGTGCAGGTACTATCACACGAACAGTGTTTGGGGAACATGAGTAGCACTCCTAATACAAGCAGCTACTACGCTAAGAGACTTTATGACTTATGCAGCATGTGTAGGGTTTTTTCATCTTGTTTTCTTCTTTGTCTCATTTCTTTTCTTCCTCATAATTAAATTCATATTTATATCATCTTGCAGAATTTAGCTGATGGAGCCTTGATAAAATTTATAACTTTGGTGTTATTGAGATATTTTAGTCAAGAAGCTTTCTCCACAAAGAAAAACTTGGCATGCATAGAAAAATATGTCTTTCTTCTGTGACTATTTTGATGTGGGGTCCTAGGCTCATTGGCAAGGCTTCTGGGATCCCTAGAGTCTCTGCAAAGAAGTAACAGCCCCCTCATATATTCAGTGACTTCTCCTCAGCTCTTATAGCCATTTCTTGCCCTTTGTGACAAGCTGTCCATGCTGGGTCAGTATCTTGAATTTATTCCTTACTTTCCATAAGCCATAGGATTTTATTTTCCAGAGAAGAGAATATGGGAATTAATTTCAGGCTATAAGGTAGGTTGAAAGAGGGAGCTGAGTAATAGGGAAAAGACGGGTGAGTATGAGCTGTTAATTCTTTGGGAAGAGGGTTCTCAAAACATTATCCATTTCATTTTATGAAATTATCTAGATCAGGTTGAATATTAAAATTGAAAGACTCACTTTCAGGCCAGCAGTGGTCATTGTCCTGTGTATATTCAGGCCAGATTGAAAGTAATAGTTAAACTTATGTGGTGAGTGGGTGTTTGGTTTTTTTGTTTGCTTGTCATTCCTTTGTTTAGTTTAGCTTTGTTTTTACAGAGCTTGAAGACAGGCTATAGAAATGTGATTAGGATATCACAGGAGTTGTGAAACTCAGGTACAAGTAGGTCAAAATATATTCACTCAGAGATTCCTCCCTAAATCATATTTCCTAAATATGCCTAGAATGTAGGAGGAGTATCCCTAAAATTGGGACCTCCCAAGGAGTCAGAAAACCAGAGGACTCATTGAATACTCCCAGAGTCACTGAGAAAATCTCAAAGGGCGACTTTTTACCCCTCAAGTCCTAAATTGTTGACTTTAAGTAAGGTCCCATGGGGTTACATTGTCCCAAAGTTTTTGATGTGCTGTCTGGTTAAATGGAGAGATTCTTCCCATCTATAGGTCAGGCTATGTTTGAAAAACACAAGGGATGTGAGAGGAGAAAAATGGTAGGGATTGAAACTGAAAGAAATGCCTCAAGGACATATGGCTCTGCTTGCCTAATCCGGGCCCCAGTATAAGAAAATGAATGAGAACAATGGAGGTTGGTGTGCAGGCCTCAGGGCTTTCTTTAACTTTACTCTATTTAGCACCAGATGTGAGGTTGCTGAGGCAGTGCAAAGTGACAAAAGGCATGAAAGAGGCCAGTCTGACATCAATAGAGGAGACTGTGTCTTTCAACAAGTAAGGCACAGACACTATAACTCAGCAAGAGTGCCTGCATTTGTCAAGGTCTGGCAGAGTTTCTTCAAGGTTTCTACAACTCTTATCAAGAATTTTAGAAGTTCTATACTTCAGTTCTTATACCTGAATGAAAATCATGGAGAAGGACTTGCATGTGGCCTTTACTATCAGGCACTCACATCAGAGTACCCCTTTGAAAGAGGAACCTTTGCATCATGGATCTGAAAGTTTGAATATCCAGTTAGTCTCCACATCCAATAAAAATGAGGAAAAGAGAAGGATTGTGATCACAAGAGCTTTGACTATGGCAGTGTGGAGAATTTCCATTCAGAATCCAGGGAGAAGAACAATGCCTGTGTTAGTCTGGAGCTTAAGGAAACATTTACTTTGCTGGGTTGGGAGAGATAAAGGGAAAATTTCACTGTAAGTTAATACAGAAAAGGTCCATGTACATAGTCATTCTACTGCTGAATTCGTCCTTACTCCAAGCTTTGATCTTGAGACTATAGTCTGTGAATTGCTAACCAGAGACATATAAAGGTAGTTGCTTTGGGGGTCAGAAAAACTTGCTTAAATTCCACATTGCTTTAGGTTTTCAAACTAGCATAAAAAACTTTGAAATAGTCAGATGTTTTCTGACATATGGAGAAGAAAATGATATTAAAATTTTTATTCTTTTTTTAAATTCAAGGTTGGAAATCAAATAAAAGGTACTGAGTCTGTTAATATGCAAAGAAGTATCTCTGAGTAGGAAAATTTTCTTGGATGCCAGCAGCTTCACAGAGCTTTAACCACTGTCCAGATTCCACATGGTTATTGAAAGTTTGTCATTGTTCTTCCATGGTTATTTCAAGACGAGAGACATAAATGTATTTTCTCAAAGAACTATTGGCTAACATAAAAACAAGTACTTGGGAACCTTTGTGTTTACTTAGTTGGTGGTCTACAAAAAAGTTGAGGTATATAAACTGGAATAGAGTGTAGCATTGCAGATGGAACAATGTACAACATGAGACAGTGGTACTCTGTAAGATTACAGCAGCTCTGAACTTTCAGGGGCTTCCTTCACACATGTGTAATTTTTAAATTTTAGGCTCACTCATTCCATATTGGGTTTTAAAATACCTCAGGCTGGCATTTTGATAGATACCAGATGTTCAAGACACATGTAAACTTCTGGGTTTCTTATGTCTTTGAGGATTGAATGGTCCTTTTATAGAGTCACATAGGACTATCAGAAAACACATATATTTACATTTATGATTCAAAACATTGGCAAAATTAAAGTTACAAAGTAGCAACAAAAATGATTTTATGGACGAGGGTTACCACACATGAGGAAATGTAGTAAAGGGTTGCAACAGTAGGAATATTGAAAACTACTGTTCTAGAAGTTCTAAAGATAATGAAAGATAAGAGAAGAAAATATACTTTAGAACCTGATGATGTGGCTCAATTGTAGAAACTACTCCTGGTTACACAAATTTCAGGTTTATTTTGCAGTACTGGAAAACTCTGACCATGAAGAAAATAATTTCCCATTGTCTAAAGGGGAGTTAACTATTTCTCAGAACAAGTGATTCTAGCACCATTTTAGATAAAATTAGTAATTTCAAGTAACACTGGTCCAGTTGCAGATGAGCTGCTGCTAGTAATACCGAGAAGTAGTGAAGTATTAATATAATTATTTGAGAAGATAGAAATCTTTGGCCCTATTGATTCATAATGCCTATGTTTGTCTACTAAATCCAATCTTTTCTCTGTTTTCATTTTATTTATTTGAGATGTATTGTTTCTTTTATGGATGGAGGTGCCTTTGCATTAGGGGCATAGGTGTTCCAATTGAGGCTTAATATTGGTGGATTTTTCCTTTCATGAGTATGAAGTGTCCTTCCCTAACTCTTTTGATTGATTTTGCTTAAAAGTCTATTTTATTGGATACTGGAAGGTGACTCTAGCTTCTTATCTTTGGGCTGTTTGGTTGTTAATTTTTTTTCCAGCCCTTTACTCTCAGGAAGTGGTTGTCTTTGATTCTTAGGCACATTTATTGTATGCAGAAAAATGATGCGTCCTGTTTGTATATCCAGACTGTCGGCCTGTGTCTCTTTAAAAAAAAAAAAATTATTTATTCTATGTATGTAAGTACACTAGAGCTGTCTTCAGACAGACTAGGAGAGGGCATCAAATCCCATTACAGTTTTTTGGGGAGCCACCATGTGGTTTCTGGGAATTGAACTCAGGACCTCTGAAAGAACAGTCAGTGCTCTTAACAACTGAGCCATCTTTCTAGCCCTAGCCTGTGTCTTTTTATCTCAGAATTAAGTCCATTGATGTTTAGGGATATTAAAGATCAATGATTGTTAGTTCCTGTTATTTTTGTTACTAGAGGTAGTAGTAGGAGGAGGAGGAGGAATGTGTGTGGTGGGGGGTGTGATTCTTTTCTTTTGAATTTCTTGTGAAATGAATAATTTCTTGTGTTTTTTTGAGTGCACTTACCCTCCTTGTATTGACTTTTATACCTAATTGTAACCTCTGTACGGCTGGAGTAGTTGAAAATATTGTTTCAATTTGGTTTTGTGGTAGAATATCTTGGTTTTTCCATCTTAGGTTGACTGAGATTTTACTGGCTGTAATAGTTGAGTTGGCATCTGTGGTCTATATGACATCAGTCCAAGATCTTTTGGCTTTAACTTCTCTCTTGAGAAGTCTGGTGTAATTCTGATGTCTGTCTTTATATGTTACTTGGCCTTTTTCCCTTACAATTTTTAATATACTTTTTTTCTTATGTCCTTCTTTTAATTTCTTTGTTACTTTTAAAAATTTTTGTTAGTCATTTTATTTGTTTACAATTTAAGTATTATCACCCATCCTGGTCCCCCATTTACGAACTTCCCACCCCATTTCCCCTCTTCTTTGCCTCTAAGAGGGTGCTTACCCACCCAGCCCCTCCCACCTTACTCCTCTACCATTGTCCTAATCTTGGCCTCAAGCCTCCACAGGACCAAGCACCTTCCCTCCAACTGATGCAAGACAAGGCAGTACTTGGCTACATATGTAGTAGGAGCCATGAACCAGCCCATGTACACTTCTTGTTATGATGGTTTAGTCCCTGGGAGCTCTGAGGGGTCCAGTGAGTTGATACTGTTGTTGTATCAACTATGGAGTTGCAATCCCCTTCAGCTCCTTCACCTCTTTCCTTAACTCTTCCATTGGTATACCCAGGCTCAGTCCAGTTATTGGCTGTGAGGAAAACCGTACCAAGCTCCTGTCTGCAAGCACAGCTTAGCATCAGGAAGAGTGTCAGTGTTTGGTGTCTCTGAATGGAATGGATCACACAGTGGGGTTGTCTCCAGATAGCATTTCTTTCAGTTTCTGCTTCATTTATGTCCCTGCATTTCCTGTAGACAGGCACAATTCTGGGTTAAAATATGAGGTGGGTTGGTGGGCCCATCCCTCCACTGGGGGCCATGTCTAGCTACTAGAGGTATTCTCTAACTTCCCACTGTTCGATATTTTGGCTAATTTCATTACCATTGGGTCCTGTGAGCCTTTTGCATCCCTGATGTCTGGGACTTTCTAGTGGTTCCCCAAGTTCCCCACCTACACTGCTACTTATTTCTTTACATTGTCCTGGCCCTCTGGACTTCACTTCTGTCTCTTCACATACCTGATCCTGCCCTCTATTTTTTCTCCCCCTCCCCTCTCCCAACCAGCTTCCTCCCTCACTCTGTCGCCATGATTACTTTGTTAACCCTTCTAACTGGTATTTAATCATCCACAGTCTGAACTTCCTTCTTATTAAGCTTCATATGGTCTATGAGTTGTATCATGAGTATTCTGAGCTTTTGTTCTAATATCCACTTTATCAGTGTGTACATACCACTCACTGATATGGGTATGATTAGGTCTGGGTTACCTCACTTAGGATGATATTTTCTAGTTCCATCCAATTTCTTACAAAGTTTGTTACCAGCTTCCTGGTAAGTGCCTTTATGTTTGGTGAATCACATGATAGTAGTATTTTTCTTTGTGGTATACAGTGACAGGTATGCTTGATGTGTCTTTGTTTTAGTTAGAGTTTCTATTGCTGTGAAAAGACACCATGACTATGATTACTTTTAACAAAAAAATATATGTATTTGGGGTTGGCTTACAGTTTTTGTGGTTTAGTCTATAATTGTCATGGCCTGAAGAAAGCCAAAATTGTGGGCTTATTGAAGGTGGAGACATGCAGGATTAGTCTTTGAGATGTGAAGATAGGGAAATTGAGAAATATAACCACTTATGCTGCTTGATACATAGGCCACATTAAGTGAGGCTAAAGAAGGGAATTTGATTTCTGATGAACTGTCTCATATATGGTATTAGAGATACTGTTCTATCACTAGGAGCACCATGGGTATTAATAAGTTGAGGACAGTATAGGTGTGTAGAAAACTACTGAGGGAAGTAGATACAAGGACATTGAAATCTGATTTCTAAATAACTGACACTGATAGCACAGAGTTCATCACAGACTTAAGGAAGATCTGTATTCAGAAAGAATCTTGAGGCTGGCATGGGGATTTAATGGTCTGGCTGAGATCTTTGTTCAGAAGGGATCTTTATAAAGTTGGAAAGACTTGGCAGATTTAAGAGACGTGCATCAGCTTGTAAAGATTGCCTGAAAAGAGAGACATCATCCTGAAGAAGGGAATGGAGTGGATAAGCAGAGGAAGAGGCCTATGTAGGGTACTAGAAAGCAAATGTAGCAACATTTGTGTTGAGCCAGAGTTCCTATGGAAAACAATGAGAACCAAATGTATTTTCTAAATAGCATTTGGGGGAGTTTAAATTCTGTTGCTTTTTTTCCCTCTGAGACAGGGTTTCTCTGTGTAGCCCTGGCTGTCCTAAACTCACTCTATAAACCAGGCTGGACTCAAACTCAGAAATCTGCCTGCCTCTGCCTCCCAAGTGCTGGAATTAAAGGCGTGCACCACCACTGCTCAGCAAGAGTTTAAATTCTGACTAGAAGTTAACAGAGGAAATCAGGAAACAGCAATATAGATGAACACAATCAAGCTGATCCCTGGCCAGTGCTATGACTCTTTAGATTAACCAGCTTTTCATTCTCTTCTGTGGAAACATATGCTATAACTGGGGATGATTTTTTTTTTCTGGTAGAACCTTCACCAGCATTCAGATGGGGATGATTGGCAGTTGGAACAAAGCTCACAGTACAAAACAGCCATTCTGATACTCTAGGGATTCAATACAGCTAGCACAGGTAGCCCTGGAGAGCAGGATCTCATTAGACATACCCCAGGCTGGGAAGAACACAATCAGACTCACCAAGTTAAACACTGCTGGATAGAATTCTCTACAGAATATTCAGTGCCATCTATCCATGATAATATACCAATAGTTAATCTACAGAAGTAATAATTGGTGCTAATAAATATTTTGACATGTCAGATGGTATATACCTGACCTTTTAGCTTTAATATCTTGGTTTTGAAAGTCTGAGATCACCTCATACTTGCTCAGAAAAAATTATACTGAGTGTTTTATACATTACCAAGGTATCTTTGAAGTTCTACTCTATTTTTTGTTTTTTTTTGAGACAGGGCTTCTCTGTGTTGTCCTGCTGTCCTGGTACTCACTCTGTAGACCAGGCTGGCCTCAAACTCAGAAATCCACCTGCCTCTGCCTCCCAAGTGCTAGGATTAAAGGTATGCACTACCACCACCCAGCAAATTCCTACTCTTAAAAATACTGTAGTGTCTCAGGAATTTTCATCATTGTTTTGTTCATCCTCTATATTTTTTTCTTTTTATGTAGATAGCATATTGTTAATCTTTTTGTGTTTTGCATATTTGGAGATTTGCTTGAGAGGCATGTGACTGCACTTGGAAATTATTTTTAAAGTGTACATGTGACAGGTTTACTATGGAATTTTGGAGATTTTAATGGTTTTGTAATGGACAAGTGATACCCATAAAGGATATTGGAAAAGCTTATAATAGCTTTGCCTGTAAATGTTAAAAATACACAAAAGACCAGAGCAGATGTTTGCTAAAGTCCTAACATTGTTAATTTTGAATCACAGTTCTAGGAGTGGCCTACCTCTTTAGCAGATTTTGGCAACAGAGACTCACAAAGTTGCTAAACGGATAAAGACTTTTGAAACAAATATTGAATGCATTTTATGATTGAATTGGAAGGTATTATTACTGACAAAGTCAATGGCTTTGGCTTGACTTTGGGACTTGGAGAAAAAAATTGAACCTGTTTATGTGTCTGTGGGGCATAGTCTCTTCACGACTTCAGGGTTACCAGTCCTGTTGGGCCTGAAAGAAGTTTTTCCTCTAAGCTTAAAGTCATCTAACACTTCTGATTCACAATCTTCCCCTCTCATCTTTTGTAAAGATTTATGAGGTTCAAAGAATGAAAATATCACAACGAAGAACCCATTCTCCATTTTCTGTCATTTTAGACATGGTTTCCAGTTGTGAATCTTTGCATGTTTTCCTATCTATTGAAAGTATTTTTTGTTGATTTGTGCTGAAAGGTGCATTGGTCTATCTGAGTAATTTTATTGACATATATTTTTTAGCAGCATAATAGTAGTAGGTTTTCTTCTAGGTTCCTGACTTACCTAGTCTCAGATTCTTGGTCTTTGGACATACAGGAATGGGCTCAATCTTATGAAGTGTATCTTAAGTCATGAGAAAAAAGTAGTGTTTAAACACAGAGCAATTATAATACCATATTATCTTTCAGGCAGATCACTATTGTAGGTTACAAGAGTTGTGTGATACTGATAATGTTTCTTCTCTTCTAGTAATGTGAGGAGTAACTTCCATCACCTTCATTTTTTCTTAGTAAGAATGAAGGTTCTACTCTGACACCAGCTTGATTACTTCATGTTTGACATTAGGAATAAACATCACTTTCAGTAGTTGAACTTTATCATTAGGTTGTGGAGAATAAGAGCCTTTCCTGTAGATATTTATGGCTGTGACTTCTGAGAGGCCAGCTAATGAATGACTCAATAAGAAATAATCCATTTTTGATACTAGAGTTTTTATTTGGTGGCATAAAATAATATCTAGTTGTAAGCTGTCTTCATTATTGCAAGGTGATTCTTTTAAATTCCTTCCAGATATATATATATATATATATATATATATATATATATATAT
>NW_022196904.1:52278178-52279975 GCF_008632895.1 Mastomys coucha | reverse complement strand
TGTGTGTGTGTGTGTGTGTGTGTGTAGTTTAAGAAGCAAATAAGTATTTTTGGCAAATGTAGTGGGATCATCTTTAATGTAGTCTATCTATCAGTCACACTGAGGGCAACATCAATATATCTTTTATCTAAGACTCTCGAACCACCTCAGGGGAGCTTTCATTTATTTCATGTTCATGATATGTGTCAGTAACTCAATCAAACTTATTGGGACTTTTTTGATATTTTTATATATAGAACATTATGATTATTCTAAGACAAGGCAACATTCACAAATTCTTGAAACTTTCCTTGCCATGTTTTGTAAGAAAACAAAACAAAGGAGGGAAAGCAAGAAGAAAGAATGTGGAAAGAAAGAAGACAAGCATGGAAGAAGAAATGAAAGAAAGGTGTGACATGTCAGGAGATTCAGCTGAAAAGGAATTGGCAAGCAGGAATGGAAGATGAAGAATGACAGTTGAGAGCATGAGTAAAATAACTATTACTATGTTTGTTATTCTTGTTGCAATAATACTGATCTATATTGTAATTTGGAAAAACTACCTAGATTACTACAAAGTAAATAACTATTCTGACCACAATATTAACCAATGCTATGTGGAGAGTGGCATCCCTGGTGCACAGTGGAACCTTATCATTTAAATTACTGCTTTTCAAATTATAGAGTCTGTAAGATTATTGCTAAACATGTTCAATGTAGTGAAGACTTTGATAGAGGCATGTTCACAGAAGTAGTCCTCTGTACTACTTATGTTTAGTACATATTTTTGTCTCAGAAGTACACAACACCAACACTTTCTATTTTCAAGGTATTCAGAAATATAAATTGAGACCTTAATAGGAAATCACAGGACAGCATTAAATTTGGGGTTGAACAAGTCTGGACCTCTCCATTGACTGAATATATGTGTGGCCTCAGAATTAAAAGTAATCAATTATTCTGATTTTAAGGGGAAACTTTGCAGGGGTTGTGGATGGCTCAGTCAACACTGTACATGCCTTTCACTTATGAAACCCTGGGTTTTATTTTTAGCGTACAAATAAAAAGAAAATAGGCATTGGTATGAACACACAATTCAAGATTTTGAGGATTAGAGTCAGAGTGAATCCCATATCTTGCTGGCTATCTAGCCTTGAATAAGAAACACTGTCTCAAATGAATCAGAAATAGAATACTGCTTAGAAACAGTATTTGCTGTATATGACAGAATATTTATACACATAAACTCAACATACATAGGACTGAATGCACAATTCCTGTATTATATCAAACCAGCTAAAAAATCTTATTATGGCTAGATACAGGAGTCATGAAGCCCACCTCTCTCAGGGGGTTTAGCCATTTGATGGGCTGTTGAAAGAGAAACAGTTAGGTTTGTTGATGGAGGCTTTACATGAGAGTCTGCTCATGTGCCAATAGATGATGTTAGCACATATTTGAAAACAAATAAACAAACAAAAATGCGGATAAGGCTAAATGGCCTGAGTATGTATTTTAAAGGAAATATGCGTGATAAGTTGTGAGGGAATGTTAGTAGTGAAAGTAGATAAAGAAACCTAGGATATGGAATTGGGGTTAGTTTTTTTCCAATATATTACAAATATGTATTTATAATTTGTATTCAATAGAGCACATATATTAAAAATATTTTTGAAAACATGAATGATACCTGGAAAACAATTCTAGAACTTGACTTGTTTTAATAAGCATGAGGATGTGCTTGCACAGAATGTGACTGTACACATTAAATAAATACACACACACACACACACACACACATATATATATATATATACA